>NC_059301.1:34905034-34987534 GCF_017591435.1 Portunus trituberculatus
AATTTTGCATTGCAAACTAGTCACTAACCATTTTTTTCTTATTCTTTTACAATATTTTCGTTTATGTGTTCATGATATACAGAAGAACAGTAATGATTGATGATGGTATTTGTAACTATTTGTTTGTTTAATGATAATAATGGTATCCTCTGTTAGTTCAGTCCTTGTGTTTCGCATACGTATTACTGACAAATAATTCATATATGATTAACTTTTTTCCATATTTTTCAAGATGGGAAAGGATGACGGAATGCTCAGATGGCTAAGAATTTCATTGGTGAATACAGCTGGAGGAAGAGTAACCGAGTAGGATTAAAACTAGGGAAAATAAAATATTCACAAGACAAAATTATGCACAAAATTAAACTGAAGTTGATAACTAACAAGCTGGCATCAGTGCGTGATACCTAAAACTGAAGTATAGAAAATAATAAAAGAAAACGTTTACACGAGCAATCAATTAAGCTAACAAAGGTCTGATAGGACACACCCTGGTGGGATTCCGCACACACCCTCCCACCCACTCCTGCTCCCCCTCTCCTGCCACCCCCATCTATTCCGCCATTTGTTTTCCTCACCCCTACTCCCCTTCAACTCTCTCCCAATCTCTCCTACTCCCTCACTTCATTCAACTCCTACTCGTCCACTCTCATGCATTCATTTCTACTCGTTCACTCCTTACTCACGACTTTTTGTCCACTCCTTGTCGTTCATTCCTATACGCCCACTTCTATCTTTTCACTCTTAATCCCCAAGTCCTACCCATCCACATTCTTTCAGCCATGCCTTCCCACTCAGTCACCTTACCATATCCACCCATTCCTATCCACCCGGTCCACCCGTGCATCGTATTTTTTCTCCATACACATCCCTCATGTTTTCTCACTCTTTCACTCATTCCACAGCACATCAATGAACTGCTCCCACTCACACACTCGCAGCATCACTCAAAATTCCATAGCACAAATCATTCAATCATTAATAATTTCGATCATTATCCCATCCTTCTCTCCTTCCTCCCCTTCTTCAAGCATTGCTCAAATTGTCTCTTTACTACCTCTTAGTTCGTTTCTTACACCTTCCTAACACCGTCTACATAAGACATTAATAATAAAAATGATCATAGTAATAATAATAATAATAATAATAATAATAATAATAATAATAATAATAATAATAATAACAACAATAATAACAATGATAAAAATGATAAAAAAATAAATAACAATAATCATAATAACAATAATAGTAATAGTAATAATAATAATAATAATAATAATAATAATAATGATAATAATAATAATAATAATAATAATAATAATAATAATAATAATAATAATAACAATAATAATAATGATAATAAAAATAACAATAATAATAATATTGATAATAAATAATAATAATAACAATAATAGTAATAATAATAACAACAACAACAACAACAACAACAACAACAACAACAACAACAACAACAATAATAATAATAATAATAATAATAATAATGATAGTAATAATTATAATAATAATAACAATAATACAAGTTATGCCCATAATCACTGGGTTCAAGGCCATCAATCAGCCGCAAGCTATCACTAACGCTATTTCGGTACTAATTAACCTATAATGAGTGATGCATTTCGTCCCCTTGTAATTAGATGTTCTAGCCAATAATTCACTTTTAGAGAAATGTATAAAGGTAGGACACGAGACGTCGATTTCTTGTCTGTCTATAACAGTGGTTCCCAATTTTTTTCTGTCATTTCTCCCACGCACCCAGTTCAACCATCCAGATTTCCCCCTCTAAGTGTACCACCCACCGCCCTCCCTTCAGAGCTCATGTTTGAACGTGAACCGATTGGTAGATACGGCGCCGCCCATCTACAACAGGCGTTTTCCCTCTCTCTCTCTCTCTCTCTCTCTCTCTCTCTCTCTCTGACATGAGAAAATCCATCTGAGATCTTTTTAGTTAGTAGGTTGTGTAATTATTTCTCCCCTGGTAGCTTCAAACTTCCCCCAGGGGAAAATTTCCCCCCAGTTTGGGAACCACTGGTCTATAAGATTGCGTGTGTTCGTGTGTGTGTGTGTGTGTGTGTGTGTGTGTGTGTGTGTGTGTGTGTGTGTGTGTGTGTGTGTGTGTGTGTGTGTGTGTGTGTGTGTGTGTGTGTGTGTGTGTGTGTGTGTGTGTGTGTGTGTGTGTGTATTTGTATATCTGTGTGTGTGTGTGTGTGTGTGTGTGTGTGTGTGTGTGTGTGTGTGTGTGTGTGTGTGTGTGTGTGTGTGTGTGTGTGTGTGTGTATGAATACAATTAATACAATCATACTAGATAGGTACGTACATAGATAGGTGCGCATAAAGATAGATTAATGGATATAATAAACACACAAATGGAAACCGACAGGTCCCCTACGTGAAAGCATCTGACAAACACTATAATGAAGGTCGGATATGGAGGCCTGACTGAACCGGTGCCGTCCCACAGATAATGATCGACAATACCTAAGCAATAACCAACGCCTGCAGGGAACCATGATGACAAACAGCTGGCTTATTGCCTCTTGGTGTGCGTGCATGACACACACACACACACACACACACACACACACACACACACAGAGAGAGAGAGAGAGAGAGAGAGAGAGAGAGAGAGAGAGAGAGAGAGAGAGAGAGAGAGAGAGAGAGAGGATAGTGGTATCGAACATGAATAGTCAGTTAGAGAAGAGGAATTGAAAAGATAGTTAAAGAAAACTGCCCTTTATTGGTAAGAGGCTTCCAATTTAGATATTCTCAGGATGTTGAATTCATTAGAGAGGGACAGATTAGTCATATTAAATTAGTAATGATAATAATCAACAAAGATTTTTCCTTCAGTAGGTTGATATACTGTGTTCTCATGGTATGATTTGCGTTACTTTACGGCGTCATGTTTCGCCAATGATGCTTTCATTCATAGCAAATATAATAAATTCCTATTTTTAGTTATCAAATGTGAACACAATCTGTTTGGGGGCGCAGCCGCCACGTCCTATAGCATTTTCCTAAGGTTCTTTCAGCTTCTCAAGAACGTTATCAACACTATTATAAGTTAAATTCTATATTATGTATCATCTTTAACACAAGGTAGTATATGGTAAAATTTATTCACTATCATTTATGATTCGTGATGGCTTTTGTTACCTACGTAATCCTGACGTTAATACTTACATGCTAGATGAAATCGAAGTTGCAGAATGTCATACTTTATCAATCAACTTTCGGAAACTTGGTGAAGCAAAACAAAACAAGGGAAAATGTTGGTAAGTATTAAAAATAAGCACGACGCCCTGCCGTTTTTGTTGTAATAGCGGCATTCAATTTAATCTTGATCTTATGTTAGCATGCTAACCTAACTGATCCTAACCTTACCCAATTGGACCTAACCTATCTAAACCAAAGCGTTTCGTAGATAGGATTTACTAAGTAAGGATGATGGTGGCAAGATCAAGATCAAGAGCATAGAGCTCATCGCAAGGCGGTACGAATTTCTTTAATATTTTCTAATATATTATCTTGCTTTTATTGCTTTAATAAGTTTCCGGAAGTTGATATATATATATATATATATATATATATATATATATATATATATATATATATATATATATATTGCATGATATTTTGCAACCTTATTTGTAACTGGCATGTTAATATCAACCTTGGAAGGCGAGGCTAAGGTTATCTCCATATTATTGTAATCTAAGGGGAAGAGTGAATAATAATGACAAAGACTTGTGATGTGTTGCTTTGAATAACCATTAGCTGATAATCATTAATAGATTTTTATTGATACAGATTCGTCACCAACATCAAAGCAAAGTGACAAGGACAAACAAGAGACCATGGCCGCGTTCCGTTGGGGACCGTATGGCGTACAGTATGGCATACTTCCCCCGAATCGGGGGGGACCAGCATACGGCTCGCCTGCGGGAGCGTGCGGGACCTTGCGCTCCTCGGAGGTGAATGCTTGGCGGTGTCTGGCAACTATTGTTTATCAACAAACCGCAGACGTCCGCCGCTTCACCACTATATTATCAGTGTGGGGGATGTAAATGCTATTTTGACAGCTTATGCGACGTCACAGAACATCAAAAACAATGTGGTAAGTCTGTTATCCCTTGTAGAATGCTGGAATAAGGCAATATGACGAAAATATTAGTATTTATAGCAATAAAAGACGGTGTTATATGTGTCGCATTTCTTCACACAGCCTCTGAGGCAGAAGAGACAGCCTCTACCGCCATGGTAGCTGCTGCAGAGGCCCCTCCAGCACCTGTGGCTGCAGGGACAGTTTCCCTTTGCATTCGAAAGTGTTCTATAAGTCTTTCCCGGAGTAAAGAGGCACTATCATCTCTGCATAGTCCTTGACCTCACAGGACTTGGCGGCCTATCATCTCCTCTTCTCCTTGCCTTGGCAACCTCTCTTCTCCCTCTTCCTCTTGCCTCAGCAATATTTCCTCCTCTCGTGCTAAGAGGAGCTCTGCAGCGTCCAACAGAGGGTCTTTTGCGAGCTCTTGAGCGAGGAGGAGGAGAGCAGCTTGGACGGCCATCTTTGTCAACAATACCCGTATGGCTTGCGCGTTCCATTGCGTTCCGTTGGGGGTTGCGGGGGGCAGCGTGCTAACTTCCAACGGAACGCAGCCCATATGGCCGGGAGCAAACGAGTGATTTCGTGTTTGCCACGCTGCGGCAAACACAATGAAGCATGTGCAACTGTGCCTTGATTGAGCCACACTACAGAGTACATACATACAGGACATACATACATACATGCCACTTGGATTTAACAATTCTACTGCTGTAGTCATTGTAGCGTACGTCCCACATTGGTGGCCGGTCTTCAATTTCAAAAATGAATTGATCTATATATCAAATGTAGCCATGGTATTGGTATATATGATATGTAAAGAGGAAAATGTGTTTACTCCTCAATGTTTGGTATGTGACTGCCCGTAGCCGTTAGGTACTTGTCCATCGCTCAGCCAGTCATTCGTGTGCGTGGGTCCTCGACTCAAAGTCGCGCCACCCTGTGGCAGGTATGAGTGACAACATGCTATCATCGCTTGCCACAGCGCGGGATAGCTTCTAAACCAGGGGTTCTCAAAGTGATCGGAACATCCAAGGGGTTGATGAATACCCAGGTGGTCGAAAGGGGGTCGATGAATAATCAGGGGGTCGGTGAATGTTTAACTGCTGGAGTAGAAGGAACCATTTAATACTCCTATTTGAAATTCTTGATAAAAATTAATAAATTATGTCAACATTGAGAGAAGAAAAGGTATGTTGGACTGAGGATTAATTTACATGTACTTGTACACCTCGACATATTTTCCTACTGTGTGATACTTTTTTTATCATACTTCATAACTACTACTACTACTACTACTACTACTACTACTACTACTACTACTACTACTACTGCTGCTGCTGCTGCTACTACTACTACTACTACTACTCATATTGATTTTGGCATTTCCCTTGAATTAAAAGCTAGGGTGTCGATAGAAAATGTGAAACTTCATTGGGGATCAACGAGCTAAAAAGTTTGAAAACCCCTGTTCTAAACAATGGAAACTTATGGAAAGCTACATCCCTGTCACGACATGGCGCCTCAGAGTCGCTCGTTAGCTCCCGGCCTATGAGTGTGGCCATGCCAAAAGTAACGAGTTAAGTTCAAGTAGGACAGGAGAGATTACATCTTCTCCTCGTCACATACCTTTCCCTACCAGCAGCTATGCAAAGAGGAGTCAGATGGTCCGTACCAAGAGTCACGAAGGTTTAAGGTCGAGGGTAGAAGGGAAGGTAATGTGGTACCAAGAGTCACTGTCATTATTGGAACGAAGAGCAGAGGGAAGGTCGAAGGGAAGGCATGGGTGCCCCCGTGTCTTCCACATGACCTTCGAAGAAATATTTTATAATTTTCGTAAGTTGGAGTGACCAACGAATAGTATGAACTAAAATCAACATCAAGTAATATTTTCAATCTCGGAAAACCGATAGTTATGTGTCCACGTAAGTTACTATTCTTTTTATAATAGTGAAGGATCGCCTTAAAATCGCGAGGTGGAAGAACGCAGTGGATCCAGAAAGCTCGCTACCTAGCTGTTTTATGAAGCTTGTTTTCGTTTGTCAGGAAAGTTACACTGTTTATTTCATGGTAATAAATATTTTCTTTAGTGAGCTCATCATCCAAGCCTATTAAAGACCAAATATGTGCATGGGTTAATGGAGAATAGGAAGTGACTGGTGAACTGCCAACATACAGAAAGGGCTATCAAAGTATGCAAAGAAAAGCCAGTCACAAGGTAGATACTAGCCTGTATAAGCAGGTTTAAAACAAAACCACAAAGATGTATGTAGGGATGTAGACAGAATTTCACAAGCACCCCACTTCACACCAACCCAGGACTTCTTATCAAACTCTCTCTCTCTCTCTCTCTCTCTCTCTCTCTCTCTCTCTCTCTCTCTCTCTCTCTCTCTCTCTTTCAACAAAGATAGTTAGTGACATAAGCATTGAGTGCAATAATGTTAAAGCTAAGTCAACAGATAACTTTTCACTGAATTGGGTGTGATGTGCAAGGATTTAAGTATAGGTATACTGACAGTATTGTAGTTCTCAAGATGTATAGTCCTGTATCCAAACCATTTCAGACCATGATTAATGTTTTAGTATAGTATGATTGATTATACTAATGTGTTAACTATGGAATTTTTAATGATATGCATACAAATTGTGGTCTAGCAGATCCCAAAGAATACAAATTTCTCAACTCTTGTAATGAACTACCACTGCTTCTTGATATTGATTTTGTAAGACAGTGATTTCCAAACACATGATAAATTAACACTTTAGGGATAATGGAAGGATACAGAAAAAAAAGAAAGTTAAGAATTTTGGAAATTATGAAAACATTGCAGTCTGTAAAGTTGTTGAATAAACCTGTTATAAATACATAGTGAAATTGAGCAACAACAATAAACATTCAGAACTGCTATACATATACAAAACTTGAAAAGAAGAAAAATTATTTAAGTGTGTGGCAAGCCAGGTTTTCAATAAGGAATGCTTGAGTACACAGATATTCAATAACTCTGATCACATGTGGGCTTGTTACTCACTACCTGAGCCTGCCTCTTTTTCACATTGTCAGTTTCTCTCTAAGCACCAGCTGATGCTAAAATCTTGGAATTTTTATTTAGCTATAAATATCTTAATTTTAAAAAATGTTAATGGCATTAAATGCCATTTTTTTCATGTGAAGGATAGCTGGGTTTATTGAGCGGTCTTGCAAGTCTTTATTTTCTTTTACAAGATTGAGAATCATTATTCTCTGTTCGTGCGTGAGTGGCGAGGCCCGGTCACAGCTTCTTCCCTCCATTCTTGTAGCGCGGACTGTGGTTTTGTTGTCGTTCGTGGAGCTCAAATCCGGATTACAGTCATACCAATACCGAAACAACTGTTAAAAACTCATGCTAACGGCAAACCTCTCGCGGCCCTACCTTCCACGGCGACTTTTGGTACGGATTGAAGGTAAGGGCGAAGGCTTTGCCTTGCTGGTTGAAGGGAAGGTCCGTGCCTTGGCCTTCGCGACTCTTGGTACGGGCCATCTTGTCTTGGCAGCTGAGATCGAAACATGGTTGTCGGTGCTATCCACTTAGATGGCTTAGCTTTGATAGCTCGCTAGTCAGTGGAGCATTCGGTACCCATCTACTCTGAAACAATCGTTTCTACTCCCGTTTCGTAGTCTTCTTTTTTCTTAAATCAATCAAATCAATCCCTACCAGTGAAACAGAGGTAGGAGAGTGCCACCAAAATCCAGACCTTTTAAGAAGATACACACGAAGGACGCTTTCATGCAACACGGTCTCCTATCTTTTCTTTTCTCTTGTGTCTTCAAATTACTCCCCCTAGGCAGCACAACAGCAAACAACAGCAAATATCCTTGTTATTGTTCTTAATGCTTGATGTTCTGTGCATGTCACGTTGCAACCTGATCCCTGTCTTGTTCCATGCACTCTTCTATGAAATACTGGGTTGTTTACTAGCAAAATTTCTCAGCAAAATTTATCGTATGACCATAAATGGCAGGGGACCACCGACCTTGTCGCGAGAGGTAATGGGCCTACTGGAAAGAATGACCACCACTGGGTCTCATATTCTCACCCCAGATCAACGAGTATTTTGCTTGTATTTTTTCCTAAGTCAATCATATTCCAACTACTGGGGTTCATCACTGAAGTGATCACCGATCATAATGGACTCACACAGACACTACCGCCAGTGGAAACAAAAACAACCCTTTAGAGAGAAGAAAAGGAACATAAGTCCGTCAAATATTTGAATATTTGGACTTTTTATTGTCACTGTACCATCGCGTGTAATCATTCCATCGGTCGCTGGTTTCTGAGATGACTTCACAACAAGAAGGAAGTGACTAGCAATTGGTAAGATGAGCTGTTGAAATTGTTTTCACAAATGAGGAAATAAAAATCACACAAATTATTTTAATCATGATTGTATGCATTATGTTCATACTCATGCTAAACATGACACTCTAAAAAGAAACACTTTAAAATTTCTGCGTATATATCTATATAAATTAAATGCATATACTGATACAGTCAAACTGCCCATAAGCAAGTTGGTTATTTCATGCATAATTTCGCTTATTATGTTCTTGTACTATGAAAGTGAATAGCTGAAGAGAACTATATCATTGCTCAGTAATAATGGAGGACTGAGAGAGAGAGAGAGAGAGAGAGAGAGAGAGAGAGAGAGAGAGAGAGAGAGAGAGAGAGAGAGAGGGAGTGTGTTATGCGATGAAAGACTGCCAAGACAAATGAGCGCGAAGATTTATCAAACCCTAGCGGGACCAGTGATGGCATGTGGGGGCGGGATCAAAGCCATTAAGAAAGCACAAGGAGAATAAAAAAGGAAAGAAATAAAAAGAGATGGAGAAAGATAAAATGGTGAAGTGGGTCACAGAGAACAGCCGAGTCATGAGGAGATGAGAGGAATAGTATGAAAAGAATGCATCAATGGCGTGATGAACGTGGCGTGGAGAAGATGGTATGGGTGTAGGAGGGAAAGGAGGAAGGCCATCTCATCACGCAGCCTGAAGCGCACACTGGAGTGAGGAATACTAAGAGGGAGGTAAAAAGTGATGGAGGGATGGAGTGCATGAGATAAGGGGATAGAAGAGTGAGTGGTGGAGAGAAAGATGCAAAGTAGAGATAGGTGGAGACTTGTGTGAAAGGAACCAGTTCCTGCCGGTACGAAGAATGTTGGGAAAGAAAAGAGAGAGGTAGCAAGAAGAAGAAGAAGAAGAAAGATGAAAAAGAAGAAAAAGAACAACAACAACAACAACAACAACAACAACAACAACAATGCAATTAAGAGAGCAAGCAAGTAAGAAGAACAACAACAATAACAACAAAAAGAAGTAAAGGATTATACAAAAAAAAAAAAAAATCTCATTTGGACCGACAGAACGACAGACGGACAGATACACAGGCAAACGAATAAAACCAGACAGACAGCCAGACAGATAGATAGGTAGGTATTCAAAAAATAACAAAGAATGCAATGTAAAATTTTATACACCGTTTTCTCATATTTTGCACTGAATAGAAGACAAATGAATAAGCATACTATAGAAGCATTATTAGGAAGCTCAGCAATATGAAGCTTCCTTACCAAAAACAATACATTTTATTTATGTATCTTTGCCAAAGCAAATCATCAGGAGACGAAGGAGAAATACTGATTATGATTTTGTTCAACATTGCAAGTCATACATCTCTCTCTCTCTCTCTCTCTCTCTCTCTCTCTCTCTCTCTCTCTCTCATGTACGCCTTCAGGTTACATGGTCCTGTTTTCGATTTGCTTACTGCGACATGTTTCCTGAGAGGGAGGAGCCTTGCCTTGATCTGGCAGGATTCTGTTTTTCTAGACGTAGTTTACTATTTGCATTAAGTAGATAAGAAGATGCCCTCCTTACAAACCAACAGGACTCTTAGGCTCTGTTAATCTCATGTGCTCTCTCTCTCTCTCTCTCTCTCTCTCTCTCTCTCTCTCTCTCTCTCTCTCTCTCTCTCTCTCTCTCTCTCTCTCTCTCTCTCTCTCTCTCTCTCTCTCTCTCTCTCTCTCTCTCTCTCTCTCTCATTATCGGCCAGTTACAAGCTCGTTATCAGCGCTACGAGCGTTGTGCGCCGCATGCCAATAGAGGACAGGAAGGAGGAAGGGATGGAGTGCAAGGGTAGAGCATGAGAGACACAGAGGAGTAGGAAGAAAGGAGTTGTGGAGGAGAACAAGGAAGAGGAAGAGGATGAGGAGAAAAATTAGGTGATTCAAGAGGTAGTAGTGGTGGTGTGGGGATGGATAAAAAAGGGGAAGAAGAAAAGAGGAGGAAGAGGAGAAGGAGGGAGGCGGAAAGACGAAAAGGAAGAAGAGGAGGAAGAGAAGAAAAAAGGAAGAGGAGCAGGAGGAGACGGAGGCGAGGGAGGAGGAGGATAATGATAATAATAATACAAAAATAATAATGACAACAATAAAGATAATAGTAATAATAATAATAATAATAATAATAATAATAATAATAATAATAATAGTAACAACAATAATAATAATAATAATAATAATAATAATAATGATAATGATAATCATTATTATTATTATTATTATTATTATTATTACTATGATAATAATAACATTGATGATAATAATAGTTATGATAACAACAACAACAAGAACAATAATAATAATAATAATAATTATAATAATAATAATAATAATAATAATAATAATAATAATGATAATACAGCAGTATATAATATTTACTTCCGTAAAACATGGTTATTCGGTTTAACATAATGTGTGAGTCAAAGTCACATCACAAATTCAAGGTGGCAATGTGAAAGAGAAAAACAAATAATGGAATGAATAAAACCCAAAGATGAGTTTTAAAAATTAGAAGGAACTACCCTAATCATATAAAATAAGCCTATCACTGAATAAAAATTATAATGATAAAAGTTTAATAATTGTCTAAAATAGTCAAGGAAAACATTTTGTACATGAATGCACACAAAATTACTTTGAACTTACAAGTCAATTTTTCGTAAAGATTTAAAACCATGTAGGCAGCTAGAGTTAGTGATGCAATCAGGCAGATCATTCCATAAAAAGGTTCCAGTAACCATAGTGGCCATGGGGCCTGAGTCTGTTCCACTTTGAAGCACATATAAGTCGTCTAGTTGTCTTTTTGTGCCTCATATGTTCTCTGACAGTGAAAAACTGTAAAGACCTTTCCGGATATAGCCCATTTAAAACCTTATGCATAGTAACACATTTTTAAAAATAATTTTTTGTTTAATTGTCATCCATTGTAGTTCTTTTATGATTGCAGTAACATGGTCATATTTACAACTTCCCCCACTGGCAATTTAGGCTGCAAAAAATAGTAATTTATGCTATGAAGTAGTAGAGTTACATTTGTAGAGCCCCATTTAGATCTACAATAATTCATGAAGCTGATAACAAGAGTTAATACTGTGGTGTTGGGTAGCTGTCGGGACAGTACAGCCACGAAGGAGAAGGTTCTTCATAGAAACACGTACTAACTGTAGTAGGTGTATTCAAGCAGAGGAACACAGAAAAAGCCTTGGAAGGACCCCCGTACGCGTGCCTGCCTTGGAGACGCCAGCAAGACTGAGGCTTACGTAAGGTTGCCAGGCGTATGATAATCAGAGGTACAGGGAACACATATGATACATTACATTATATACCCACACCTCCCTTCCCCCTCACGCTCGTAGCACTGTCTCGAGCGGAACTCTTTTCCATGAGCCGCTGGGAACGACGTGGGGCAACTGGGGGAGCAAGTAAAGCAGACGAACTTTTCTCGTCTGACCAAGGGACCACAGGGATATGGTGGGGAGGATCATCACCATGGGGCGGCACTGGGCGTAGGAGACGGCGGTTGCGTCGCCAGACACGTCCGCTGGGGAGACGAACATCATATTCCCTGTTCCTGCTGCAGCCCATGACCACACCAACCTTATCCCAGCGGAGAGACACAGGGTCCTGGATGCGGACTGTGGCTCCAATGCGCAGCTTGGGGAGGGGCCTGGCGTGCTGGTCATAGTGAGCCTGCACCTGTTCAGCTCGGGCGGCAGCGCGGCGGTCGCATTCCTCCGTCTTGGTCTGCCAGTCCGCGGAGAAGGACTCTGGGTGGGCAGGGACGCAGGACCGAAGAGGATGGCCATAGAGGTGTTGCGAAGGGGACCGTCCTGTATAGTTGGGAGACTTACGCAGCTCCAGGAGACCTCTGGCAAACTCCTCCCCCCAGATGGGAACCGCCTTGTCGTGGTGGGGGCTTGCGTGCCCTGTGACCTGGCGAGCTAGGCTAGAGGGGGCTTAGGCCCCTGCTCTGCCCTTTCGAGGGGGAGAGGGCTACCCATGCTAGTACGGTCGCCAGTGAGGGGCCAGACTAAATGGTTCCTACGTAGGCTGCCAGTGGACCAGCGGAGCCACCCGCTGGAGGGATCGCCCAATAGGGGCTGTCCTGTGCTGGATGGTTGGGTGTCCAGGCTGGGATGCTTTGGGAGGGGGGTCTCAGCTCTGTCGTGGACAAACATTCGTATCATGTGGGGCCTTTTTAAAACGACTGGTCCGCATGGGGACGAGGTACCCCGTCCACGGCAGCCAGCGCTTCCTCCCATTGTAGTCCCAGTAGGTGGTTTCCTTGCCCCTGGAGCCAATTTTTGTGTAGCTGTTTTTTATGGGAAAACACAAAAAACATTCAGGTTCTCGTGAGGTGGCTGACCTGGCCCACGAGACGTCATCTTCAGGTCTGAGTAAGGAGGAGGATTCCCCTCCACAAGGGCCTCCCACAGCAGTCTCCTGTTCTGGAAGTTCTTTTGAGGGATGCATTTCTGCTGCATATGACTCTCTTGTAATGGTAAATGTTAATCCATCATTTTCCTATCATGCCTTGCACTCACTTCTCAAGGCGTATGGTACGGTTGTTCGCATTCGACTGGTTTATGATAAGGACTTTCCTTCTAACCGCTGCTATGTAACGTTTATGTCATGTGATGAAGCTCGTTTAGCTTATGAACATGTAGCATCTCTGCCCTCGCCGGCCATGGCTTTAAAACTGAATTTCTCCAGTCACGTAATATTTCAGACAGTGACATGGATTACATCCCAAATGTTTTTGAAAACTATTTAGAGAATTCAGTTCCAGCAGTCCGCCAGATCCCACCTCCACGTTGGTTTGTGGCGTACTATAGAAATGGGCGTGGGAATTTCATCCATGCCTCCCGGTACCTGTCCAAAGAAATCGGCACGATTCCTGAGGGGAATCTGAAAAAGTATGGGAAGGGGGTGCTTGTGCGAGCAAAAGATCTTACGCAAGCTAGGATGTTGCAACATCTCCCATGCCCTTCTGACAGCATGTTTGAGACTGTTAAGGCTCATCCCACCTTTAACTATAGCAAAGGTTGTGTTTATAGCCAAGACCTCTATGAATTCCCAGAAGAGGAAATACTAGCAATGTGCCCTAGCTCAGTACAAAAGGTGACTAAGATGAGGAACTCCTCCAACATGGTCCTTCTCACCTTTTTTGGGTCCACCCTTCCTGACCGTGTTAATATCGGTCCTATCAACCTTAGGGTGAGGCGCTTTGTTTCTCGCCCTCTTCAGTGCTTCTCATGCTATGGGTACGGTCACGGGAAAAGCTCGTGTAAGGAAGCTTCCCGATGTGGTAATTGCTCTGCACTCGACTCGCATTCAGAGGAGCATTGCAATGGTGCAGCTTATTGTTTTCATTGTCGTGATGCTCACCAGGTACGTTCCAGGCAATGCCCCAGGTATCGCCTGGAGCAGGACATTCTACAGCTTGCCAATAGTCAGTTTATCAGCCTCGGTAGCGCCCGCCGTGAACTCCTGTACCGCCAGAAGGATGGTACTGGTGCGACATCCTATGCTTCATTGGCCGCTCGCTCTTCGGCTGAGTCTGCCGGTCCGAAGACAACTCCTCCTGCTACCTCTCGCTCTGTTGGGGCGGGTGGTACTGTTTATCTGGCTAACAGGTTTGCCATTTTGGCTGATGACTCGGTTGAGTCATCTCTTAGAAGTGACGAGAAAATACGGACTTGAACAAAGTCACCCATGTAGTAGATGTCCATTTGCCACCTGTATCTCCTAAGCCTTTCAAGGGTCTAACTAAGCGGCACCGCGGCTCTGCGGAGTCGTTAGATTTAGCTCAGCATAAGCAGTCTAAGTTTTCTCCCGGTGCTTATAATCGTGAGTCCTCCAGGGACCGCTCTGCTAGGGTAGCTCCAGTAGTTTCTGTCCAGCCTTCTGTGACGCCCTCCGTCTCAGATCGGGCTTCTTATGATGAGGACGGTCTGAGCATGGAGACGTCCGATGATATTGTCATAGCCGTCCCTCGTGGACCAACTGTATCGGAAAGTGCAGTCCTGCCTGATCCTCGTCCTCCGAGGACCAGTAAAAGTGATGATAGTTCGCATCACCCACCGATAAGCCGAAAGGCTGAGGTCCAACGACCCGGCACACCTCAATTCCCGGTGTCTTCTCGTCGTTTGATTATTTCTAGTCAGGTCAGTCACGGGCAGCCTCAAAAGGCTCGCTCGTCCACTGCACCCAAATAGTCGTCTTCAAGCTTCTACAATGGAACTGTAGAGGCCTTCGCGCCTCGTGGGGGGAACTCCGAGCTTTGCTGTCGGAGTTCTCTCCAGCCTGTGTAGCTCTACAAGAGACTATGATAGGTGATAGTACTTATTCTAGTCCTCCTGGCTATCGTGCCTTTTTAACACTCCTTTCCTGACCAGGGCCACCACGGTGGCACAGCTATTCTAGTCCGTCAGGATATACCTGTTATCCCGGTACAACTTAACTCTCCCTTCAGGTGGTTGCTGTTAAGGTCTTTATGGGACGACTGTACACCATCTGCAGTTTATATCTCCTCCTCGGCTTCCTGTCTCCAGGGGTGAGCTTGACGGCCTGGTGCGTCAGCTGACTCCGCCTTTTCTTTTGTTGGGAGATTTTAACGGCCGTCACCCATTGTGGGATGAAGGTGCTAGTAATCCTCGTGGGGTTTTAATCGGTTCTTTTATTGAGGATGAGGGATTGGAGATTTTAAATTCTGGGGATGTTACACATTTCCACACTCCTACTGGGACTTTTACAGCTATCGATCTTTCTCTTTGTACATCTAATTCTTTCCTTGATTTTAATTGGCGAGTCCTACCGGATTTACACGGTAGTGACCACTTTCCGATTTTATTGCAATCTGTGAAATCTGAGCCACAGTCCCGGCCACCACGCTGGGTTTTAGACAAGGCAGATTGGCGTCGATTCACAGACCTTAGCTCTTTTATTCGTCCGCTGGCTGACTTTTCTACTTGTGCTGAGGCTGTTGATTATTTTACTGATTTTTTATTTCTTTAGCCCTTCAGACAATCCCTAGGACGTCAGGTCGCTTTACTAAGCGTCCCGTTCCTTGGTGGAACGCAGCATGCACTGCAGCGGTAAAGAGAAACGGGCAGCTTTCTCTCGTCTCCGGCGACATCGTGGGGACCCGCAGTGCCTGGAAGCTTTTCGGCGATGCCGAGCTCGGGCCCGCCGCATTTTGAAAGAGGCACAAAGAGCCTCGTGGAAAGCCTATGTCTCTTCCATAAACGTCCGCACCCTCTTACGGATGTCTTCAACAAAGTCCGCCGAATTGCTGGGAAGTATTCTGCTCCTTCCCCACCAATTTTGTTGTCTGCTGGGCGAACGGTGGCAGACCCTAGGAATGTCGCTGACCTCTTCGCGGAGCACTTTGCCAGTGTTTCCCAGAGGCATCCTGCAGCTCCGGGCGCACGTCACCGCCAGAGAATGGAATCTCTCGGCATAAACTTTTCTTCCGCTGGAGGAGTCTTATAATGTCCCTTTCTCTGCTTCCGAGTTGCGGACTGCTTTGTCCCAGTGTCACGACTCTTCTCCTGGGCCAGATGATATACCTTATGCCTTCTTGCGCCACATGTCTGACACTGCTTTTAACTTTCTTTTAAATCTTTATAATATGATTTGGCATACCGGTGACTTTCCATCTTCTTGGGCTGTGGCAGTGGTTCTCCCATTTCCGAAGCCTGGGAAAGATAATCTCCAGGCTACGAACTACCGTCCTATATCTTTAACGTCCTGTATTTGCAAAGTGTTAGAAAAGATGGTAAATATAAGACTCATGTGGTATTTGGAGAGGGGGAAGTACTTGTCACCGGTACAGTACGGCTTCCGAAAGATGAGGTCTACTACTGATGCTCTTTTATCCCTAGAGTCTTCCATTTGTGAGGCCTTCGCTAATCACCACCATCAAGTAACAGTCTTTTTTGACCTGGAGAAGGCCTACGACACGGCTTGGTGTCATGGCATTTTACAGTCTTTGTTTAATTTTGGCCTTCGTGGCCACCTTCCTATTTTTATCCAGCAGTTTTTATCCAGACGTTTTTTACGGGTTCGAGTTGGGAGTGTTCTCTCCGATGCTACAGCTTTAAATGACGGTGTCCCACAGGGAAGTATTCTTAGTGTTACGCTATTCGCAGTTGCAATAAATGGTGTTATAGATACTCTACCGGATGGCGTTCACAGTTCTTTATATGTGGACGACTTGTGCATCTCTTTTGCTGCTTCTAGGATGTCACTGATTGAGCGCAAGCTCCAACTGGCGATCAATAGGGTGTCCAGTTGGGCCAACATGAACGGTTTTCGATTCTCCACCTCGAAGACCGTAGCCATGCATTTTGTCGCAACCGTGGTGTCCATCCAGACCCGGATTTATACCTCGCCAATAGACGCCTCTCATGCGTGGAGGCGACTCGATATCTTGGCCTTTTATTTGACAACCGTCTCACCTGGGTTCCCCATTTTCGCTCTCTTAAGGCGTCTTGTCGGCAGGCACTATCCCTTCTTCGGGTTTTAAGTCATACCTCTTGGGGTGCGGACAGGGACACGTTGCTGTTGCTTCACCGTACACTCATACTTCCGAAGCTGGAATACGGCTGTGAGATCTACTCATCCGCAACAGATGCACGACTACGCTCGCTTGACCCCGTGCATCATGCTGGGGTCCGCTTGGCTACGGGTGCATTTCGGACATCTCCAATACCTAGCCTTCTAGTGGATGCTGGTTTCTGGCCGCTCGACCTCCGGCGCCAATCTTCGATGCTCCGGTGTTGGTTTCGCACCCACCGTCTGCCTGATTTTGTCCCCTGTGTGTCAATGTTGCGGGACTCGCGCTCGCAGGCGTATGTCACTCGACCGAGTCTCCCTAAACCTTTTGGCCTACGTGTTGCAAATCTCATGGCAGAGTTATCTATCGACCCCACTCCTGTGTACTCTTTCCGTCTCCCGCGAGTTGGTTATTGGCAGCTTCCTGTTATCTCATTATGCCCTGCCATGGATGGCAAGAAGGATTTTCTGCCAGCTCTGTCCCACACACGGTTTTAGAACACTTTTTATGCATTCTGATGATATCCCTGTTTTTACTGATGGCTCCAAATCCGACTCAGGCGTTGGATTTAGTGTGGTTTTCCTCTTTTATCGGTCTGGCAGCCTTCCTTCAGTGGCATCCGTTTTACTGCGGAGCTGTCTGCCATAGTCCTAGCTTTACAAATAATTTTTACTCTACCGGTTTCGTCTTTTACAATTTTTAGTGACTGTCGCAGTGCTCTTACTTCTCTCTCTTGCACTATATCCTTTAACCCTTTGGTTTTATCAGCCCTGGAGTGGCTATACCTTCTTACACAACGAGGATATCGTGTTGGGTTCTGTTGGGTTCCTGGTCACGTTGGTGTTCCAGGGAATGAACACGCAGATCGCCTCGCTAAAGAGGCAGCAAGTCGCGCTCCATCTCCTGCGTCTGTTCCGTTTCGAGATGTCTTTCCTCTAATTCGTGAGGCAGTTGCAGCAATCTGGCAGAGGAGATGGCTAACGGGGGTCGCAACCTCGAAAATGGGAGAGATCACTATTTCCTCTATCCCTCACTGGACATACACCCATGTTCGAGATCGACGTTTACAGACTTTATTGGCGCGACTGCGTATAGGTCACACGTACCTTACACAGAGGTACCTGTTGACCAGGGACCCTCAACCTTACTGTGATGACTGCCTGGTGCCGCTTACCGTGCGGCACCTATTGGTAGAGTGCCCTAGTTTGATAGAGTTACGACACCGCTACCTCTACCGCTGTCGCGGTAGAGATAGCGGTGTCTATTATATCTCAAAGGTCCTTGGACCAAAGTGTCTGGCCCAAGGCCATGACGTTTTTAGATTTTTGGGAGAAGCTGGCCTTCTCCCAAAGCTGTGAATTTTATTTAATTTTATTATATGTATTTTAATGTTTTATGTATATTATTGTAGCTTTTTGTTTTAATTACCATTAATTTTATCGTTTTTACTTGTTTTAGTTATTTTACGATTTGTTTTAAACCCTTTTGGTTTTAATTAAATAGTTTCATGCGGCGCCATATGACCTATGCTGTTGCGGCGCCTACCTTGGAGAGAAGTACGTCTGAAAACTCACGAAGGAAGTACTCCTTTGCAGCATATGGAGACGTGATGTCAGGGAGGGGCCGCTCGCTGCACCGGTTAACATGCTTGACCTTGAGAATCGGCTTCGGGAACTCCGGGGAGATGATGGCCAGTTCCTTGCAGTGGCCATAGGAGAGGAGTGGGGTCTGGACGCCATCGTGAACTTGGATCTGGGCGATGCAAGACTTTTGCCCGAGCCGTAAGGTAGCTTGAAAACATCCCAGGGCAGGTGCCATCTCTGAACCGTCCGCCGTCAGCGTGTGCACGGGAGGTAGAGGCTGTAGGCTGCTCCTGGGGATTTGAAGAATGCTGAGGTGTCGCTGGCCAACAACTGTGACGTCCGCGCCTGTATCTGGCAGCATTTGGAGGTGGGAAGTGGATCCTCCATGCGTCAGGTGAATACACACAGGTTTAGGAGTCATGGCCTCAGACACTGGACTGCGAGTCACACTGCGGCAGGAGCTCTTCTTCTGTGACATAGCGTGTGAGCTGTTCTGGCTGTGAGTCGTAGCAGCACTTGTCGTAATGCCCACTCTTTTTACAGGCACGACACTGGGTGTCTTTGGCAGGGCACCTGGCAGTCTTTGCCCAATGGCCCTTGCGTCCGCAGTTGCTACAGGTGCTGTCGACAGCAGGGCACTGACCATATGAGTGCCGGCGGGAGCAACACTGGCAGGGTTGGGACACGTCAACGGCTGCAGGCTTCCCTCGCTGTTCCGAAGGCGGTTGCTGAAGTGAGGAGGCGGCCTTGTCACGTCGCTTTCCCCGTCTGTAGGCAGAGATGGAGAACAGCTGACTTGGAGACGACTGGATGGCGGATGCTGTGTTCCGGGCGGCCTCATACGAGCGGCAGCAGGTGACCAGGTCCTGGAGAGGGGCACCTGAGTCCATAGAGATGAGGCGTTGAACGAGCTCCTCCTCTCTGATGCCCATGAGCAAAACCATCTTCAGCTGGGTCTCAGCACAAGTCACTGGATCACCGGAGCAAAGGTCGACCTCTTCAGCAAGGTTTTTCAGGCGGACATAGAAATCAGAAAAGACTCACCCACCGCCTGTTTGCAGCACAGGAGTTCACGGCGGCGGAGAGCCTCGTTACGTTGACTCTTGAAGTGGGATTGCAGCACATCGAGGACTTCATCCACGGCTAACAGTGTTTCAGGAGCGATCCGAGAGTGTGTTCAAGAGTCCTCTGAACCTCCAGGGAAACAGACATCCGTAGCTGGATCAACTGCTTTTCTCTGGGAAGGCGCAGCAGATCAATCATGACTGAGAAATCATGCCACCGGCGACGCCATTGCCTGAACATCTGGTAGGTGGTGTCGGCTTGCAGGATGGGCGGACTCTGAGCCACAGGTTTGCCCGTGGGGGGGCCTGCTGTTGACGTAGGAGTCGCAGTCACAGTGACGGGTGGTGCAGCGGCTGTAACGGCAGTCACGGCGGAGGGTGGCAGGGTGGCAACTGTTGGAACAGCTGTCACGAGAGCCGGCGGGGCGGCGACTGTTGGAGCATCTGTCACGGCAGGCAAGGCAGTGACGGGAGTAGCAGCCGCTGCAACAGGTGTAGTCCCCACGAGACCAGTGACTAGGCTGATAGGCTGGGGCGAAAGGGCTGAGTGTTGGTAAGGGAACAGGTAAGCGGGCTGGAGACGGCTGGTGTTGGGCTGGCGATGCCTGAACTGACAACAGTTGTAGCAGTGTCATGAAACGCTCGTTGTCATCCCTGCGTCTCATTTCCTCTGCTTCCCTTCTTGACTCCTCTGCTCGCCGCCTTTCCTCATCCTCCTGTCTTCTACGCAAATCAGCTGACAGACGTGATTCCTCCAAGTATTTGATGAGGTGAAGAATGGTACCGTCTTGATGCGCGGGAGGAGACTGGTGGGGTTGAGGAGGAGTGGGGCAGGTGGGGGGTGAGTAGCGGCGGGCCCAAGGGTAAGCCACCCGGACTCCCCGGGACTGGCTTCGTCGTCTCAAAACTGAAGAGTTTCCTGCTGGTGTTCGGTGTCGCTGCACTCGGGCGAAGGACGCGGGAGCGACATGATGAACAAGGAGAACCCGTGAACAGACAGGAAGCGTCCCCACAATCAATAGAGAAACCCGTGAACAGCTGGGTTTTATATAAAGTTAATGCAAGAGAGTGCGCGTGTGTGCGTGTGTGTGGCAGTATCTGGCAAGTCGATCGTCGGTACTGTGCGTGTCGCTCCCCGCGGGCCCGCAACAGGCTTTCCACTTTAGGGTACCAGTACCCTATTTTAGGGTAATCGAACTACATTTAGGGCGTTAGGGTAACAGTAGTGAATTTTAGGGTAATTTCCTTTTGCCCAATTATTCATCACTCTTTTTACTTTCACTGAAGTATAACAATATTTATCTTGAGTTACAGTATTTTTTAAATGTGAACCCTTCATGGTGTTACTTTTATTTCTTATCACTTTTACTTTTTTGTTAGAGTTAAGAGTTCCCCTTAGAAACTAAGAAACATTATTTTCTTTGAAATTTTCTTTTATGCTTCTTCGTTTTCTTCTTGCTGGAATTATGACCGTTGTTGTGGCGTAAACTGGCGTTGCTCTCGACCTTCAGTAGCGCCTAAGTACCGGACCGGTGGTGGTGGTCGCACTGCCTGACCGGCTCCACAAAAACCTCAACATCATTTGATTGTGTTACAGTCAGTCATTTTATTATTCATTTTTTCTTTCCTTTATCTTATGTTTCTTCAAATTTTCTTTATATTCCCGCCAGCCTGAGTTGCCAGATGTTTACCGCTTATTAATTTCCCTATTTTCTACCATTGTTATTATTACTGCTTACTGCTACCTTTTTACTTCAATTTTCTTTCCTTAATTATATACTGTCTACTATTTCTTAGTCACTGTGATCTTAAACCCTTGTTTATAATATTGTTTATTATTTTAGAACCATTGCCTTTGCTCCTAGCCGCCTACGTTTTTGTTTACTGCAGAGAGGCGCGAGAATTTGTGAGGAGGAGGAAAGTAGCTAGCGGGGTGTGTTGTGCCTTTCCGGGGAATAAACCTGGGTATGTTAATGTAGTAGGAGGGTTTGTGTGATGCCATTGCCTTAGTGGAATGTAGGTATATAGGCTTCCTGAAATATTTGTGCCCTGCTGCTTCCGTAGTTATTAAGTATTTATTCATACATGTGATTTGTGTTGGAGAGAGTGTTGCTCCACGTGTTATTTTACATGCCATTTATTTGCATTTTCATGCGTCTGACCCATTATTGATTGTGTCTCGTCACTCTCGTGACTGATGTGAGTGATTTGCTGATGTGTGTGTCTGTGTGTGACGTGAGTAAGTAGTGTACTGTGGGAATAACCTATTTCTGTTGTGCATTTTTGTGTTTTCCCTTGTGTGAAATAAGTAGTCATTAAATTTATAACATTAAGATTTAGTGGCCGATAATATTCTGGATTCAGCCGCTCATATCAGATGCGCTGATGTAAACATAGCGGTTTACCAGTAATTTTTTTGGTTAATGTAAGGGAAGCGGGAGCATCGTTTTTTCGCATCTTTTACCACAAAGCCTACTCGACAAGCTTGGGGGCCTGTGGGGAATCGGGGATTGAAGGAGGGACCATATACGTGATATATATATAAGGTGAATTTTTTTTTATATTTCCTTCGAATTCTTTAATAGATACCTAGTTAGGTTAGGAGAGGTTAGGTTAGGTTACATTAGTATAGGTTAGGTTAGTTTAGGTTAGGAGAGGTTAGGTTAGGTTATTGGAGGGGAGGGGAGGTTATGTTAGGTTAGGTTACGTTGTGTTGTGTAGTTTAGGTTAGTTTAGTTGAAGTTAGTTTAGGTTAAAGTACGAAAGGTAAGGTTAGGTCTGGTTAGGTTAGGGGAGGTTAGGTTAGATTAGATTACTTTACGTTACCTTAGGTATCGCGTATATGGTCCCCTCCTTCAACCCCCGATTCCCCACAGGCCCCTAAGCTTGTTGAGTATGAATTAGGTAGTTGACTTAGTACCAATGTGGAGTTATTCTTGTCGACTTATCACACAAATCTGATGGTCAGATGAATAATAATTCTGAAGGAGTTCATAGAATTTTTTTTTTAATTTCAACAATGTTTCAAATTTTGTAATAAAAATTTGCAATAGTAGTATGAATAGTATTTCTTTCTTTTAGGTTTTGCATGCTGTGAAAAAAAAAAAGAAAAACTACTCCACAATGAGTGACTCTTCCGAAGATTCAACACCACCAAGGAAGAAGAAGACCAGTCTACCTACAGGGCAATTGTATCGTCAAAAATGGCGTCAGGCGTGGACAACAGAACCACTATTTGCTGGGTGGTTAAAGAAGTCAGCTAAATCAAAACCTTCAAAGGATTTGGCCTTTTGTACCATATGCAATGCTGATATATCTTGTGGGAAATCAGAAATTATGAGACATGCATCAAGCCAAAGACACAAAAATCTTTCCATGCAACAAAAACAAAATAAGAATTTAGCTTCCTTTGTTCTTGAAAATGATCCTATTGAAAAAGCTGCTCGAAAAATTGAATTGAAGATTTGCTCTTTCCTATCTGAGCACTATTTATCCATATCCCTATGTGAACCACTTCTTATGCTCCTTAAGAGTATGTTCCCTGATCAGACTGCATTAAAAAGAGTATCTTTAGGAAAACAGAGGACATCAAACATCATTCGACAAGTATTTGGCAACCACCTTGTCAGTGATCTGTGTGCTGTGCTTCGGGAAAGAATGTTTGCAGTCATTGTGGACGAAACCACAGACCGAAGTACAACAAAACAAATGACCATAATTTGTCAGTATTACGAAAATTGTCAAATGAAGGATTCTTTTTTGGACATGGTAGAAGTTCACGATTCTTCTGCGAGAGGGTTATTTCAGTCATTAAAGCAGTGCTTTTCAGACCATCAAATTCCATTGAAGAATGTGGTAGCCTTTTGCTCAGACACCACAAATGTTATGATGGGTAACAATCATTCTGTTGCAACCCTTCTTAGAGACGAATTACCAAACATTATCATTGTCAAATGTTCCTGTCATATGATTCACTTGTGCGCATCTTATGCTTGCCTTAAACTTCCAAAGTCTCTTGAAGATCTGTGCCGCAACATATTTACTCATTTTAACTTAAGTTCAAAGCGTCAAGATGCTTTCAAGGAATTTCAAAATTTTGTAGGAGTTGAACCTCATAAAATTTTGTCACCAGGTCAAACTAGATGGCTGTCTCTAGAACAATGTGTTCAACGGCTTCTTGAGCAGTGGGATGCACTCACACTATATTTCACTGAATTATCCTTCTCTGACCCAACTAACAGCAATGAAGCCATCGTTGCAGAGCTGTCTAACAAGATCACTCGAGCATACTTAGAATTTCTGCAGCATAATCTGTCTCGGCTCAATGCTTTCAATACACATTTCCAATCAGAAACCCCAAACTTCTACTGTCTGAGAGAAGAGGTTAGTAAACTGATCAGAAATATTTGTTCAGACTTTATGAGTGTGCCCTATGTTAAGAAGTGCAGTATTTCTGACTTGAATCCAAATAACCCCTTATTCTCTGCAAGTATGGTATCGGATGAGAGAATGTATTTAGGGATAAAAGCTATGGATACTGTGCATGATTTGAAATCAAGTGGTAGTACTGTAAAGGATGAGGAAATTACCAAATACTACCATTCTTGTAGGCAGTTTCTTATTGAGTCTGTCAAACAAATTCAAGCAAGATTTTCTGATGATGATGGCTTACACAAAATTTTACAGTGCCTTCGTCCTCAAAATGCTATAAATCTTGAGCCACCTTCACTGTCTAAGCTATTTGATGCAATTCCTCAGCTTTCAAATTTTGTTGACAGAAAAAAGACAGTTGAAGAATGGAGAAGTCATCACCTACTGGAGGAGTTGTCTAGTCAGCTCTCATGCACAGACTACTGGAACATTGTATTCAGTCAAAGAAATGCGGCAAATCTTCCATGTTTTCCAAATTTGAAAGTGGTAATGTCTACACTCCTATCATTGCCCTTTTCCAATGCATCAGTCGAAAGGTGTTTCAGTAAACTTATTTGATATAAAAACAAACAAAGAACAAAGCTGAAAAATGAAACACTCAAGGGACTGATGCACATGATCTATCATTTAAAAAACAATAAACAATAAAGTGCACTTTACGTTCAGTATATTTTTGTTATGATAGAATATGGAATGATAATGAATATCTACTTTCTTACAAAATAAAAGGAATAATTACTATTAAAGTCTTTGGAAAGTTCCTTAAAAAAAAAAAACAGATTAAAGCCCGATGCCATCTCATATATATATATATATATATATATATATATATATATATATATATATATATATATATATATATATATATATATATATATATATATATATATATATATATATATATATATACACAAGTAAAATTTTTAGGGTAATGGATGCGATTTTAGGGCGATTTTGAAGGAGGATTTAGGGTAAGAAAATAATCCTCGTGGAAACCCTGGCCCGCAAGGAAGGCACCGTCACCTCAGTTACCCGCTGCGCGCTGGACGAGGGGGATGTGATGCTGCGAGGTCTGTCTCCCGCCAAGGGTGTAGCGTCCCTGTGAACGGCGAGGGAAGACTAGAACGCAAAACACTGCACGCAAAGGCACGACACTGCACACACTGTCACAGCACTGCACACACAACACTAGGCACTGCACGCACTGTCACAAGAGTCACTGAAGCTCCGTAAAACCCAGGGAAGTGCGTGAAGAGGCAGTGGAGTCCCTGCTGGCGCGGCGGCGATGGCGTCGGAAGACTCGTGATCCTACTCACTGCGCCATGTGGTGTTGGGTAGCTGTCGGGACAGTACAGCCACGAAGGAGAAGGTTCTTCATAGAAACACGTACTGACTGTAGTAGGTGTATTCAAGCAGAGGAACACAGAAAAAGCCTTGGAAGGACCCCCGTACGTGTGCCTGCCTTGGAGACGCCAGCAAGACTGAGGCTTACGTAGGGTTGCCAGGCGTACGATAATCAGAGGTACAGGGAATACATATGATACATTACATTACATACCCACAAATACAACAATAATTCGAGTCGGTTTCTCAAAATTGTCACTTATTCGGCTGAGGAACACCATTATTTTCTTATCAACTTCACTGACATGCACATCAAAAAGCATATATATATATATATATATATATATATATATATATATATATATATATATATATATATATATATATATATATATATATTCGCCAGTATAGACACCTAGATTTTTTACATGACTATTTAAGGAATTGTGCTCGCCATCACAATTTATAAAGGTGTCTGGGGGTATACGAGACAAGAGGTGTATATCACCAATAAAAATGCACTGTGTTTTCCTTGAGTTAACATAAGGCCATTCAAGATAAATTATTGTTTCATTTAACACAGTCTTTCTTCTGTTTTAGAGGTATCACATGAGGTAAGAATTGAAACTTTCTTTGTGTTTATATTACTATAGATTTTATCTATAATAAAAGTGACTGCAGTTTCCATGGACAGTTTTTGACGAAAACCATGTTTGTATTAGAAAATTGTTTGTTAGACTCCAGGAATTGTATGAGTTGAACACTAATTATTTTTTCTAGTATTTTGAGACAATAGGCAGAAGTGAAATTGGTCAAAAAAATTACCTAGATCATTAGCATAAGCACTTCTAAAAAGGGAAACTACAAGTAAATGTTTCTAGACAGTGGGGAATATACCCGTTACAACATACGGACTAATAATGCAAGTTATATAAAAGGCCACGATATACAGGAAATCCTTGACAAATCTCAAAGGAATGCCATCCCAGCCGATATAGGTTGTTTCATTTAGATTTTTTATAGTTAAGATAATAACCTCAGTATCAACAAATTGAGGTCTAAAAATGTCATCACCACCTAAAGGAGGAGGAGGAAGAGGAGGAGGAAGATAAAGGAGGAAGAAAAAAAGGAAAGAAGGAACAGAAGAGAAAGGATGAATATTAGTGGCACTGAGAGAGAGAGAGAGAGAGAGAGAGAGAGAGAGAGAACAGAAAGGACGAACATTAGTGGAGGTGGAGGAGGAAACAAGGGTCGAAGAGAAGGGAGGAAGCGATCCGACGAGGAAGAAATAGACAGAGGGATGGAAGGAGTTTACAACAGTGATTGGTAAGGAAGGAGAAAACAATGAAGAAAGAGAAAAGAAGAAAAACGCAGTTGGAGACTGAAATTGATGATGCGTTTGTCTTTCTGTTGGAGTCCTGTCATTCTGCTGTCCTTCGGCCCTCATTTCTCTCTCTGCGAAGTTAACAAGCATTATCGGAACCTCCTGACTGGTGGACTGCAGCAACATCTTAGCTTCATGAAGTTGTCTGCTAAATGTTTGAGAGTGATTTCGATAGACTCTACTGAGAGAAAAGCAAAGCGAGTGGTTGAGTCCCTTAAACCACTTAATATGTGTTTTAACATCAGTAATCAGAGAATTCCACTATTCTCTACAGTCTGTCGTCTTAAATTTAATGTTTTAATAAACCCTGCATTTTTTAAATACGGAGAAGTAAGAAATCTGCTTAACCTAAGCAATGGCATATCACACTCCCATGTAACAGTATATGATCACAGCTGTATGCCGCACCACAAATCTTAATGTCTAAAACCTTCTATGAAAAGACAGAGGAAGACATATTTATTCAAATATCGGCCGTGGTTTAGAATGTTTAGTAATATTAAAATTATTCGAATCTCTATCTACTAAAACTTTACCACCAAATATAAAATAGACTTTCAATTTCATGTAACGATTGCATTGTCGAATCAATATCACATCTGGTAATAAGGAGCGTATCATTAGATAGTGGTAAAATCGAACAGAGCTTTTAGACAATCATCAGAGTAGTGTTGGCCCCCTTGATTTGCTAGATTTTATCACAGATTGTAGTAATTAGTTTGTGAAGACCATACATAATTCCAGCTGCACTATTTATACCAACATAAGTCGTAAAGATAACAAATAGTGATACATCTCAGATGAACTGACCATGACTATTCATACTCACGTAGAATCATTTCACAGTTTCATTAGTTTTTTTCTTCTTGAATCTATTTTTTTCTTTTTATGTAAGAAATATTTACAAAACGACAGTAAACAAAAATAGCAAAAAAAAAAAAAAAATGGAGATTGCAGTTTTTTCACAGGTTTTGTGGGTTTTCGCCGGTTTCAAACACTAGCGCAGTGGTTCCCAAACTGGGGGAAATTTCCCCCTGGAGGCAAAGTTGAAGCTACCAGGAGGGAAAATAATTACACTACCTACTAACTAAAAAAAATCTCAGATGGATTTTCTCATGTCTGAGAGAGAGAGAGAGAGAGAGAGAGAGAGAGAAACGCCTGTTGTAGATGGGCGGCGCCGTATCTACCAGTCGGTTCACGTTTAGACATGAGCTCTGAAGGGAGGGCGGGGGGTGGTATGGGAGGACACAGTCTCAGGCTCACAGTGCGTTACGAGTAGTCAGTTAGCCTGAGAGCATCTGACACAATCCCAGCCTATATTGATTCAGTGCTTCATGCTTGTTTTCTGAGTACAAGGTATGCGAATCATATTATGATTTTAATAGTGAGTTTGTTAACTGGATAATATGATATCCAAATTCATGGATCTATTTTTATGAAGGGGGAAATCTGGATGGTTGAACTGGGTGCAGGGGGAAATGACAGAACAAAGTTTGGGAACCACTGCGTGACTAGCGCTTATTGTCTGCTACTATATACTCATGATAAGCTAGGTCGTGGCGGTAGTGGTTGTGGCGGCAGTGACAGTGACGTTACACAGCAAATTTCTTCCAACATGCTGCCGAGTTTTGCTGGTGAGACCGGTAACACAGCAAGTATGGGGTCACGCAGAAACAGGGCCGTTATGTTGACCGCTCGTAAATTTTGGCTACTTTATTTTGTTCCACTTGTTAACTCATGCAGACCGTGCGGCGTTGTCTTCACAGGCCACGGCAGCTCCTTGCTGGCCAGTGTCTCACACACACACACACACACACACACACACACACACACACACACACACACGGTCCGGTAGCTCAGTGGTTAGAGCGCTGGCTTCACAAGCCAGAGATGACCGGGGTTCGATTCCCCGGCCGGGTGGAGATATTTGGGTGTGTCTCCTTTCACGTGTAGCCCCTGTTCACCTAGCAGTGAGTAGGTACAGGATGTAAATCGAGGAGTTGTGACCTTGTTGTCCCGGTGTGTGGTGTGTGCCTGGTCTCAGGCCTATCCGAAGATCGGAAACAATGAGCTCTGAGCTCGTTCCGTAGGGTAACGTCTGGCTGTCTCGTCAGAGACTGCAGCAGATCAAACAGTGAATTACACACACACACACACACACACACACACACATATATATATATATATATATATATATATATATATATATATATATATATATATATATATATATATATATATATATATTATTTATATCACCAACTGCAGTTAATCTCACACAACACAATCATATTATACACCGGCGCATATGATTCGTTTTTTCTAATAATTTTACTAATAAAGTATATACTTTTATTTTAAGTGAGCAGCTAGTAGTACGACGGTCATCTGATTCTAAATACTCTCAGCACGTACAACACCACAACCAATTTTCCATTCTGCCCAACAACAGAAAACGAGCTGCATGACGTCATTTGCTGCTCAGTATGCCCGGCCGCCAGCAAACACTGGCAGCATGCCGGGAAAAATTTTCCGTGTGACGCCATCTAAACTCTCATCATGTTTTTCTTCACCGTCAGAGCATCACTGAGATATTTCTTTAATATCTGTATATTTTGTGACAAGGCTGAATTTAATAATTGTTTCTGCAATATGATAAAATACTAAATGCAATATAAAATAAAGGATAGCGCACATATGGAGTACACAGGGTGAAACACATGATAGCAGCCACAACCGAGGTAGGAGAGTAGGCTGACGCAGCTTCCTCTGTTCAGCTCTCAGTGAGCAGACTAGTGTTGCACCGTAAGAATGTCCTTCTATAACAACGCTACATTAAATGCCCTTCTACACTCATACTTCTACGCTGGGAAATAACCTGACTGCTTTACCAGGGCTTCCATATATGGTAAAAGTGAGCGGGGCTACGGAGAGCGCAGGATTCCATCAACCAAAGGCATTTTGGCGGTGAATTACCCTGCGCTTACCCAGTCTCGTGTCGACAATGTACTCGTAGTATTATGTATGTCAGCTGCGTTATATACTCTTTCACTCTGCCTGCAAAGGCTTTCCTTGCAACAAATGACCCCTCTTTTACTTCTTTTTCTTTAATTTTGTCGAAACAGATGCCACAGTAGTCCATAATGGATTTCTTGAACTATATTGACAGTGGGGGCATCCATAAATGCAGCATATATACTTTCCCTCCGGATGCTCGTAGGTGAATGAGAAGCGCTGGCCCGCGGGAGAATCTCCTGCCTGTATGTCGAGTTTGGAAGCTCACCACTTATTTCCTACGCAGCACTTTCCCGGCGAAAAACTCTGATTGTAGAAGGGCCTCACGGACTGGTAATGTTGAGCGTTCTTCTTGAAGCCTTATTTAGAATGCATCTTATCGCTCTTCACGAAGAACGAAATGCCTTCAAGTGTATACGTCATTAATGTGATGTTCGTATGATGTACTTTTTAACAGATCATTGAAGAATATCAATAGGCCAGCATACATATACAAAGACAGGAGGAGAAGGAGGAGGGATACAAGTGAAGGGAAAGGAAAATTGGACAAGACGACGAAGTTCAGAGCCTGCCTACCTTGTGCCAGTGCCACTACTAAGGGGAACAGAGAGATCTCGGAGTTACAGGCCCCAATGCTGCCTTGTCTTGCCTCGCATTGTCCTGCCGCCTGCCGCCTGCCGCACTCTGCAAGGAAAGATAACAGTATTAACCCTGCCACTCAAGAAGAAGAAGAAGAAGGAGGAGAAGGAGGAGGAGGAAAAAAGAGAAAGAGGAAGCAAATGAGACGAAGAGAAGAGTTGAAAATTAAGATAAAGTAAAATAAGAAGAAAAAGAAGAGAAGAAAAGTAGAATTGAAATAGGAAATAATAATGATAACAAAATGAAAAGAAGAAGAAAATAAAAAGGAGAAAAAGAAGAAGCAAATAAGAAAATAAAGAGAAAAATGAAAAGATGATGATGAGGATGATGATGAAGAAATCGAAGTAAAATGAAAAGAAAGTTAAAGTAAAACAGGAAGAAGAAGAAGAAGAAGAAGAAGAAGAAGAAGAAGAAAAGAAAACAAGAGAAAGATGATAATGATGATGATGATGATGAAAATGATTGAGATGAAAATAAAGATGAAGATGGTGATACCCGTAACAACAACAACAACAACAACAACAACAACACTAATAACAACAACAACAACAAGAACAGTAGCAATAATAATCAAAAGCAAACGAAAATCCCCATAAGGACATTTGAAAAAACAAAAAGACACTCGAAGAAAGGGAAAGAAGTCTCATGTTACGGTTTGTGCCTTGATTTTCTTTATTTTATTGTCTATATATGTTATTATTATCATAATTATGTTTATGATAAGCGAATTTAAATGTAGAATAAGGAGTAATGTCTTTGCGCAAGGCTATGCGTTTTTTGTTGCCCCCGTTGCATTGTGAGAGCCCGCGCTCCTTTTGTTTCTCTCTTCCTCAGCGGGCGCCTCCTGGGATGGATGTGTTTTGGTGGTGTTGGAGAAATTTTGTGGTGATGTCGTGGGTATAAAGTGTGTTGGTTATTTGTGCTCCAGTCCTAAAGGTTGGTGGTGTTATCTGGGAGATTTTTGTGGTGTTTATAAGGTCTGGCAAGACCAGCTGTGGTGAAAACAAGTGGTGATGTGGAGTGGCTCTTGAGCGGGAAGGACCGCATAGTGGGAGTGGTGACTATAAGTGGATCTTGGAGACTTTTCATGGGTTGTGTGGTGTTTTCTTGTTGGTGACTAGTCTTTAGGAGGTCGTGGCGTCAACTGAGGGAGAGCACGGGTGAGGTGTGAGGTGGAGCGTGATTTTGGGGATATTTTGTTTTTGCTCATACTGTGTTGAATTAGGAGTGTAGATGGGATGTTACTACGGCATTTCTTGATATGTGGAGTTAAAGATTAATTTTGAGAGTATTGATTGATTGCAATCCATGTGTCCAGCTGTGGCCTTGGATCTTATCTCAGTTGAGATTTGTGGGGACCACTGATCTGGAGTAGTGTCGTCCCCTGGGTTAATTCTTATGAAATTAATATTTTTCCATGATTTATATGTGTACCATTGATATTTTATTTTTGTATTATTTCATCCATTACCTATATTTTCTTTATGTAATATACCTATGTTTATTTATGCCTTGCTTTTCAATTATTCCAATTATTCATGTAACTGATCATAACACCAGAGTGAAGCCTTGGGAGACTGTTGGAGGTAAACAGAGTTATAATTGTGTTGTGCAGTGAGTAGAGGCCACGGACGGCTGGGGAGGGTGATATTTTCTCTTAATATCCAGACCCTTAAAACTCCTGAGACAGGGATAACGTAATCTCGTCTTTGGGAGCAAACCGACTGTGAGTGAAAGCCTTGACATAATATTGTACAATGTGAAATTTATTGCAACGTTGATGTAAAAGAAAATACGTTTCTAGTCCCAAAGTATAAAAAATAAAGTTAACAAACAAGGGCTTATATCAAAACTGTAAAAACATTAATTGTTGATCCATCTTCGTAATTAAAAACACGAAACAAATACAGAGATGTTTCACAAACATTCTTCTTGAAGTACATAGAAAGTAGACGGGACGCAGCACACATCTCTCCATCTTGTGGTCCTCCACACACCACCTCGCCCTTCCACTCAAAGGTCATCAAGATTCAACGACCCATGTCCGACTGTGCGTTGAGGGAGTTTGAGCAATGGGTGACGCATCACCCGTGGACCGATGTGCTGGAGGTGAAGGACGTCCACACCAAGTGGCACAATTTTTTTTACCACCACAACGGAACCCTTCCATCGCTACTTCCCAGCAAAGAGTGACACAGTACACCCATCTAATATCCCGTGGATGACACCCCGCATAAAAAGATTCATTAGGCAGCGGAACTGGTCCTTTCATTCTTACCCAATCCAGTGCAGGAAACAAAGGAACACAGTGATACGGGAGATAAAGATAGCGAAGGCAAGTCATTACCAAAACAAAATTCAGTAACTCAAACTTACCAACAAAAGACAGTGGTATGATAAGATTTGTGAGGTTTACAAAAGCAGTCATCTCCTCTTTCTGGTACCTCATACCTCCTCACTGACTTGGCGGTGGACAAAATAAGCTCTCACTTCGACATGATCTACCAAACCTTCCCACTCCTCCATTTCTCTCCTCTCTCTTCCTACCTACCTGTTCCCTTCCGTCCTCCCACCGTACAGGTAATGGATGTTTACAAGAGAATTCCAAAACTTAATCAGCGGTCCACCACTCCTACTGATCTACCCATTAAGCTCTACAAAGAATTTGCTCTAGAACTAGCCACTCCTCTCTGCTCAATTTTAAATGCATCTCTCTACCAGTACTCATGCCCCGGTGACTCACTTTTTACACCCATTCCTAAAACTCCCAGTCTGCAGTCACTCAGTGACCTCAGGCCAGTCGCTATTACACCCATTCCTAGCTTCATTTGTGAAGATTTTGTGTTCGACTGGTCGTACAACAAAATTAGCAACTCTTTAGACAACCAGCAATTCGGTAACCTCCACCTCCACCTCTCACTACCTTCATTCACAGTCACCTGGACAAAAGAAACACTTCTCTAGCAGTCGCTTTTGTGGACATCAGGAAAACTTTTGATCTAGTTGACCACACTGTTGTCATCAACAAAGCCATCAGTCTGAGTCTCTCCCTCACCTGACAGGATTGCTGGCCGACTTTTTCACGTGGTGATGGCAAGCTGTACGCTATCAGAACTATACATCCTTTTTCCAACAGGTGACGTGTGGAGTCCTCCAGGGCATCAAGATATTTCCATTGTTTCCTAATATTGATTAATGACGCTCTGACCATCACCCCTCATCGCTGGAAGTACGTGGACAACTACACTGTGGGCGTCCCAATTGACAGCAATAACCCAGACTACTCAGCACTTTAAGCAACGCTGGAAAAACTACAGCAGTGGTCAGAGGGGAACAGGATGACAATCAACCACACCAAAACTGTAGTGATGCATGTCTGCACCTCCTCGGCGGCAGTTCCCACTCCCAAGTTCACCCTCGGCTCTCATCCTCTCAAGTGGTTCGGTTGACCAAGCTGCTTGGGGTCATAGTGAATGACCAGCTGACATGACCACCAGAGTGAGGTCGGCGGCCTACAAACTTTATATGCTGCGCAAACCTAAGTCATTGGGCACACCATCAGATGAGTTAAAAGGAGTATATCTCTCCTTTATTTTACCCAGACTTATGCATGCCTCACCAGCGTGGTCCTCCTGCCTCACCTCCACTCAACAACAACAACTGGAGGATGTGCAAAGGAGGGCATGCAGAATCATCCTTGGCCTTGCCTACACTAATTATGATCACGCTCTAACTACCCTAAGCCTCCCCAGGCTGTCTACCAAAAATCGCGAGGCGTGCTGCGTCACTCGTGGCTTCACCACCTCTCCCCTCCTAATGCTCCTCGCCCAGCCTACGCCACACGTGAAAACAACGTGATTATGAGCATAGGGGTCCCGCGAACCGACCGTTATCAATACAGTGCGATCCCCACCATGGTGCGAGCCATAAAGCACTCCACTATTATACTAGTCTTAAGCTTCTGCCCAATCCCCATATGTATATTTTCAGTATGTATGTACTGCAATTCCTAATAAACTGTATATTATTATTATTATTATTATTATTATTATTATTATTATTATTATTATTATTATTATTATTATTATTATTATTATTATTATTATTATTGTTATTATTATTATTATTATTATTATTATTATTATTATTATTATTATTATTATCATCATCATCATCATCATCATCATTATTATTACACACACACACACACACACACACACACACACACACACACACACACACACACACACACACCGGCCCGGTAGCTCAGTGGTTAGACCGCTGGCTTCACAAGCCAGAGGACCGGGATTCGATTCCCCGGCCGGGTGGAGATATTTGGGTGTGTCTCCTTTCACGTGTAGCTCCTGTTCACCTAGCAGTGAGTAGGTACGGGATGTAAATCGAGGACTTGTGATCTTCTTGTTCCGGTGTGTGGTGTGTGGCTGGTCTCAGGCCTATCCGAAGATCGGAAATAATGAGCTCTGAGCTCGTTCCGTAGGGTAACGTCTGGCTGTCTCGTCAGAGACTGCAGCAGATCAAACAGTGAATCACACACACACACACACGCACACGCACACACATATGAAAAGCGGCTGAAGGAAATGGGACTACCAACCTTACAAGATAGAAGAGAAAGAGGAGATTTAATAACAATGTACAAGATAGTCAATGGCATTGAAGAGATAGACAAGGAAGACCTAGTGCTGTTGACAGAAGATAGAAGGACAAGAGGTCATGTAAAGAAAATCAGGATGACCCAGCATGTGAAAAATATTGGGAAATACAGTTTTCCACAAAGAACGGTGGAGAAGTTGAATGCATTGAATAATGAAGTTGTTACAGAACATAATGCGCATATCTTTAAGGAAAAACTGGATAAATGGAGACATGGAAACAGGACACTATGAGCAACGCTCAAACCCTGTACAATGCAACTAGGTAAGCTAGGTAAACTAGGTAAATATAAACACACACACACACACACACACACACACACACGAACAAATTCACTTCGGAGTCCCCTTCTGGGGAGGGAACCAAAAATGTCCCAAGGTCGGAGTTCTTTCTTGATAAAGACCCCAAATGTCTTGACACCTCCCTCAACTTTTTCTTAAAAAACTTTCACGGTCATAGTTCTAATTTTCAATCTCTGGAACACCACTTCTCCTCTACTAAACCTCATCTTCTCTATAGTGTCTGTCATGGAGGCGTACATTCCTTATTCTTTCTCTCAACCTAAACCTTCTAAACCTTGGTTTAACACAGTCTGTTCTCGTGTTATACATAATAGAGAGGTTGCCCACAAAAGGTACTTGAGCCATCTATCTCCTGAATCTCATGCACTGCCCGGAATCATGCCAAGTCTGTTCTTCAACTTCCGAAACACTCCTTTATGAACAGAAATTGTGAAAATCTTTCAAACTCAAACTCCCCTCGAGACTTCTGGCATTTAACCAAAAACGTCTCCAATAACTTCACTTCTTCATCTTTCCCTCCTTTATTTTATCATGATGGCACCAATGCCATCTCTTCTGTCCCTAAAGCTGAATTCATCTCTCAAACCTTTGCAAACAACTTCACCTTGGATGATTCTGGGCTTGTCTCTCCCTCTCCTCCTCCCTCTGACTATTTCATATCTTGAATAAAAATTCTTCGTAATGATGTTTTCCATGCCCTCGTTGGCCTAAACCCTGACCTGATGGGGTCCCTCCTATTATTCTCAAAAACTATGTTTCCTTGTCTGCACCTTGCCTGGCCAAGCTCATTCAACTTTGTCTATTGGCTTCTACCTTTCCCTTTTTTTTCATTTTTTTTTATCTATCCTGAATAGGAAGATTTTTAAACATCTGTCACTTGATAATCTTCTATCTGATGGTCAGTATAGCCTCCGTCAAGGTCGATGTACTGGGGATCTTCTGGTTTTCCATACTGAGTCTTAGTCATCCATTTTTTTTTAGATTTCGGTGAAACTCTTCCTGTCGCGTTAGACATACCAAAAGCTTTTGATAGAGTCTGACATAAAGCTTTGATTTCCAAACTGCCCTCCTACGGTTTCTATTCTTCTCTCTGGAAATTTACTTCAAGTGTCCTTTCCAACCGTTCTATTGCTGTTGTGGTAGACGGCCACTGTTCTTCTCATAAATCTATTAATAACCGTGTTCCTCAGGGTTCTGTCCTTTCACCCACTGTCTTTCTATTATTCATTAATGATCTTCTTAACCAAACTTCTTGCCCCATACACTCCTATGCTGATGATACCACCCTACGTCCTTTCTGAGAACACCAAACCTCCAGGGAGGCAACAGATCACGCTGGGACGCTAGAGAACGCTTGAGTTCTGATCTTTCTAAGATTTCCGTTTGGGGCAGGAAAAATCAAGTAGTTTTCAATGCCTCAAAAGCTCAATTCCTCCATCTATCAACTCGACACAACCTTCCAGACAACTATCCCCTCTTTTTCAATGACAGTCAGCTGTCTCCTTCTTCTACACTGAATATCCTCAGTCGATCCTTTAAAGGGGTATCACACTGGCCAATGATACGCGGAACGCGGGCCATGGTTCTTGGTGCGAAACCAGAAACGTTATCACACTCAAGCTGCCCGCGTTCTTGCTATGGTAGGCAAACGGCCCAGCAACCAAGACCAACCTTAATCAAAACAAAGCAGAGCAAGACCATACCGCTTATACCTCAACCTGTGCTTCGTTCTGGAATTGGATTTGCACTTCGTCTTATAGAAGAAAAGTAAGTAAGTTTTTTTTTTTTTTGTATTGTGCATTTTTCTTTTGACGATGTATTGTGACTTATTTTTTTATGGTTTTAACTTGTCTTTAACTTATTGTTTCCATAATTTCTTTTTTTAGACTGTCATACTTATATTTTGTTATGAATCATTGTAGGCCCTGATGATGTCTTTTTTTGTAAGGCGAAACGTTGAAAAATATTAAAGCAGGAGGGATGAAGATTTCTACGGTGATTTCCCTGCATTTTAGTATCTATCTATCTATCTATCTATCTATCTATCTATCTATCTATCTATCTATCTATCTATCTATCTATCTATATATATATATATATATATATATATATATATATATATATATATATATATATATATATATATATATATATATATATATATATATATATATTTTTTTTTTTTTCTAAATTGATGTATTCAATATTCCAATATGAAAAATTTAGGCACTTTCTTTTTAGTTTTTCTGTCCAACTCTCTAAAGCAGGATATAACCATTACTCTTAGTCATTCATACCTTTCACTAGTAAACTCTGGAACTTCCTACCTGCCTTTGTATTTCCGTCTTCCTACGACTTTTTAAGTGAAAGGTATCAAGAAATTTGCTCTCTAATTTCGGTTAATCCTTTACTTATCTTCTAGAGAACCAGCATTCAAGTGGACTTTTTTAAAAATATTTTGTTGCCCTTGGCTGGCCTTTTCCCCTACACAAGAGAGAGAGAGAGAGAGAGAGAGAGAGAGAGAGAGAGAGAGAGAGAGAGAGAGAGAGATTAACACATTCAAAGTTGTCAAAATATTATGTTTGGTTCCTCAGGAATCCATTTATTTCGATCAGGCTTGTTGGCGTTGGCTCATTCCGTGATAGTACGTTTAAGAAACATTACCATAATATATAGGATGATGAAATAATATTACCCTGATAGTGTTCAAATTATCATATAGCAAGGTAATTACTCTGCACCTGGGAGCACTGGCTGGGAGAACTGGTGACAACTCTCGAGTGGTCACATTCGTTACTTCGATTATTGTAACAAAGTTTTCGTGCGTTGCTTCCAGATATATCTTAAAAAACCTGTCGTAACTCATTATTTTAAGAGTTTTTGGCTTCGTTTGCAAAACGTACGACATCGTATCTCTCTAGGGAGGCGGTGGCGTAATGGATAAGATGGTGAGCGTGGGCTCGGGCAGACGTCCACGTGTAGGTTCGATTCCCACCAAATACGGCCTTGAAACTATGGCATTTGTCGAGTGATTTAAATATATATATATATATATATATATATATATATATATATATATATATATATATATATATATATATATATATATGACAGAATACCGTTTGCCAGTCACAAAGCCTTATCACTTTCCCAGCCACTTTCGGGGTAACTTGTCAATGTGGTGGGGCTTGCAAGTGTAGTGCTGGGGACCAATCACTATGTTGGCTTTCAGGCACTGCAAGACTTGGTGTCAATTATCCCGCGGACGAAGTATTCCCGCAGTAATGAGCTCTCTTAAGAAAAACCAACTTTTCTTGCTCAATCTGTGTCTTTCTAGTTGTACTTTTAACTATCCTTGTGGTGTTTACTTCTTTAGCTACACAACTTTGTAGGCCAGCCGCTGAATAACAAACACCCTGTGTGTGATCTTGAAATTTGTATATATTCATTGTTTACATTGATTTTGTAACTAGAAAGAGAGAGAGAGAGAGAGAGAGAGAGATCTTTCTCTCTCTTGAAGTTTGTATATATTCATTGTTTGCATTGATTTTGTAACTAGAGAGAGAGAGAGAGAGAGAGATCAACACACACACACACACACACACACACACACACACACACACACACAAGGAAGACGTGTGACGCTGACGCTCTTGGAGTTGCTCTGGCCAGCTTGTTGGCCCTCTCCCTCCTCACTCCTCCCTCAGAGCGTTAGGCTAATTCTTAGTGTCGTTAGAATCAGACTCGCCATGGTGTGTTTTCTGTGCAATAGTGAACAGCGTCAGAGAGTCTTTCTCCTCTTGTCCAATGTGGCCTCCCTAATGAACAAAATGGACGAGTTGATAGTGTCGGAGAGATCAACCTGTGCAGACATTGTGGCGATCGCTGAGGCGTGGCAAATAGTACCTGAAGTGTGCATGGTGCAAGACTTTCAACTCTTCTACCATCTCAGGTCAGAGCGAAGAGGAGGGGGAGCTGGTTATATGCGGGGATTTTAACCACATAGGTGTGAGTGAAATACTACACCACCTAAACCTAACACAAGTAGTTGGATTCCTCATCCGCCAATAAGCAAAACACGAACTTATCATGACCAACGTAAGTCAGCACAACTCACCCATGCAATCACTACACCCATGGGCTGCAACACACACCTCCCCATCCTGTCGTCCCCGACATCTCACCTCCTCGCCCCATCACAGAAGGCTCACGAAGACTCACCGACCCATGCCCAACTCAGCTTTGAGGGAGTCTGGACAATGGGTGACGCACCACCCATGGGCCGAGGTACTAGGGGTGGAGGATGTCTACACCAAGTGGCATAATTTTGTTGCCACCAGAATGGAAGCTTTCAACCGCTAATTCCCAGCAAAGAGCGTCACTTTGCACCCATCTGATGCCTCAAAAGACTCATGAGACAGAGAAACTGGGCATTTCACTTTTGCCCAAACAAAATTCACCATCTGTAACTTACCAACAACAGACAGTGGTTTGATAAGATTAATGTTTTATGGGTCTACAAAAGCAGTCCACCGTCCACCATCACTGTCGTGACGGTGGAGAAGATAATCTCCCACTTTGCCATGATCTGTCAAGCCTTCACCTCCCTCCACTCCTCTCTTTTCCCTTCCTACCTCCCCGCTCCCTCCCCTACACCCAACGTCCAGGTGATGGATGTTTAAAAGATAATTCTAAAACTTAAACCTCGGTCCACTACTCCTACTGATCTTTCCATTAAGATTTAAAAAGAATTTGCTCCAGAATTAGCCACTCTTCTCTCCTCAAAAATTAATGCATCTCCCTCTCAGTACTCATGACCCGTGGATTAGAAAACATCATTTCTCATCCTTAAAACTCCCAGTCCGTAGTCAATTAATGACCTCAAGCCAGTCGCTATCACACCCATCCCTAGCCTCATTTGCGAAGACTGTGTCCAACTGGGCGTACAACAAAATTAGTAACTCCTTAGACATACAGCAATTCGGCAACAATAGAGCCACCTCCACCTCTCACTACCTAATCAGCTTCCTTGACATCATTCACAGTCACCTGGACAAACGAAACACCTCTCTAGCAGTCGCTTTTGTGTACTTCAGAAAAGCTTTTGATCTAGTTGACCACACAGTTGTCATCAACAAAGCCATCAGTCTTGGTTTCCCCTCTCATCTGACAACATAGCTGGCCGACATCCTCACGGGGAGGCGACAAGCTATGCGCTATCAGAATCACACATCCTCTTTCTAACAGGTGACATGTGGAGTAAATACCCCAGGGCACCAAGATGGGTCCACTGTGCTTCCTAATAGTGATTAATGACGCTTTCACCAGCACCCCTCATCGCTGGAAGTATGTCGACGACCGTACCGTGGGCGTGCCGGCACAATCGATAACAAAAACTCAGACTACTTAGCACTTGAAGCAACGCTGGAACAACTACAGCAGTGTATGTTAGCATGTCTTATGTTTTACCCATACCCCGTTTTCTGTAAAACCATTCTATTTATAGAGTCAGTTTGGCTGGGTGGGGTCTGACGTCTGACGTCACGTCTTCCCCTCAGTCCTCAGTTCTCGCTCGCCTCCGCCTGAGACTACACGTACGCCTCCAGCCACTCGTTTGCTCGGCTATACCCTGTTGGATATTGTGATACTTTAAATACACGTTCATAAGGACTCAGGTGTCTCCATGCTACCCCTGTTTAAGGACAACTACCACAAGTGGACGGAGGAGAGCAGGATGACAATCAACTGCACCAAAACTGTGGTGATGCACCTACTCCGTGGCAGTCCTACCTCCCCAGCTCACCCTGGCACCTCATCTCCTCCAAGTGTTTCGGTAGACCAAGCTGCTCAGGGTCACAATGGACGACCAGCTGACATGCAACCAGCATATTACCGCCACAGTTAGGTTGGCAACCTACAGACTTTACATGCTGTGCAGACTCAAATAACGGGGCACAAAAGCAGAGGAGTTAAAAGGGGTATACCTCACCTTTATTCTGCCCAGACTCATGTATGCATCATCAGCGTGGTCTTTCTTTTTCACCTCCACGCAACAGCAGCAGTTAGAGGATGTGCAAAAGACGCCATGCAGGATCATCCTTGGCCCTGCCTACACTTACTACGATCACGTCCTAACCACTCTGCGCCTTCCCAGATTGTCTAACAAACACCGAGAGGCCCTGTTGAAACTAAGCAGGGACCTGTGCTGCCTCACACGAGGCTTCGCCGCCTTCTCCCCACTGCCGCCCCCTCGCCCTGTCTACACCACACGTCACAACAATGTGGTCATGCCCATAAGGATCGAACATCCCAAAGCTTTAAGCTAATCTTTATTTTTTTTAGAATTAGGTTCGCTGTGTTGTGTTTTCTGTGCATTAGCAAACAGTGTTAATGAGTGTGTATCAGTACATATTAGACAATGTGTGCTCCAGTGCTGTGTTAACTGCCTAACATCATCCAGTGCCTGAAAGCACAGTTTCAAAGTCTTGGATCGAGAGGCGGTAGAAGTGTTGTGCGTCCCATCAGGGCAATAGTGAGAAATAGTGATAGCCAAAAACGACAAGCGGATATGAGGGAATAGCACGTGAAAGCTCCGCGTGTGTGGTACAGTCTGCCCTCACTCCTCTTGTCTAATGTGACTTCCCTAACTAACAAAATAGATAAGTTGACTGTGTCAGTAAGAACAAACCTGTGCGAACTTTTGTGGCGATCACTGTGGCGTGGTAGATTGTGCCTGAGGTGTTTCAGCTCTTTCACCACCTCAGAGCAAGTAAGAGAGGGAGGGATGTAGTAGTTTATTGCCAGTCTACTTTCAGCCCCTCACACTTCCCTGTGGACATCGCCCCCCGAGTGGAAGCCCTCTGGGTCGGAGTGACACCACCCCACCATCCTAGCAACACAACCTCTATCATCCTCTGTGTCATAACCTAACATAAACATATAACATAAATAATAGGATAACAAAGGACCACTAGGGCACATCAGTCGCACAGCGACCTCGTCATCAGTACTTAAAGATACACTTACAAGTACACAATACATTATATACTAATTCTAAATATTTGGCCCATTAACAGGGCTAAGTCCTGCAGCGAATTCCTCTACAATCTGTGATCCCCATACATGGGGATCATGTCTTGTTTAACTATAGTAAATTTCTTATAAAAACTATCATGCAGCGCTATACATAATTATAAATCTAATAAATTTAAGTGCTTATCTAATCTGTTTTTAAACATTGTCAAACTAGTGCTATTTACAACCCTCTCTGGCAATGCATTCCAGAAGTCTACCACCCTATGACTAAAGAAATATTTTCTTATATCTAACCTGCAGCCTTGCTTTCTAATCTTCCTGCCATGATTTCTAGTCCTACTTCCCTCCTCTAAGGTAAAGAAAGATCTCACATCTATGTAGTTTGTATCTGAGAACATTTTAAATAACTCTATCATATCCCTCTTATACATCTCCTCTCAAATGAAAACATGTTTAATTCCTTTAATCTATCTCTATACTCCAGGCGCTTTAATGCTGGTATCATCCTAGTTGCTCTTCTCTGAACTGCTTCTAACATGTTGATATCCTGCCTATAATGGGGTGACCAGGCCTGTATGCAATACTCTAAATGGGGCCTAACATAGGAATTATATAAGCTACGCACCACTTCCTTACTTTTATAACTAACATTTCTATTTATAAAACCCAGGATCCTATTTGCCCTATTTCTTGCTTCTAAACATTGCTTTGAAAATTTCATAGTCCTGTCTATCACTACTCCTAAATCCTTTCCTTCCTCTACTGCCTCTAGCCAACATCCCTCCATCTCATAGCTAAAGTTTGTGTTGTCTTTACCTAAATGCATAACCTGACACTTTTAGAATTAAACTCCATCTGCCACCTGTCTGCCCATGCTATCAGCCTGTCCAGGTCTCGTTGTATTCTGTAATTGTCCTTTTCACCCTGTACTGCACATGCTATCTTAGTATCATCTGCAAACTTTGATACTTTGCTACTAATTCCTATATCTAAATCGTTAATGTACACCAAGAAAAGAAGAGGTCCTAGCACTGATCCTTGGGGTACCCCACTAACCACTTCCTTCCACTCAGACATTGCCCCATTTAATACTACTCTGTTTCCTATCAGAAAGCCATTCACTAATCCAATCAACTAACCTACCCCTATCCCATGTAGTCTCAATTTGTACACTAGCCTCCTATGCGGTACCTTATCAAACGCCTTGCTAAAATCTAGATATATAACATCTATGCTATTTCCATCATCTAACTCCTTGGTAATATATTCTAAGATATCGAGCAAATTTGTAAGACAGGACCTCCCTGATCTAAAGCCATGTTGGGTATCTCTAATTAATCTATTCTCATTTAAATGCTCCCAAATACTACCCTTAATGATTTTCTCTAGTATCTTACATACTATACTAGTTAAACTGATCGGTCTATAATTATTCGCATCATCCTTCCTACCTTTTTAAATATTGGAGTAACATTAGCTAACTTCCAGTCCTGAGGTATCTCAGCAAACCTAAGTGATCTTTCAAAGATTAACTTAAGTGCTTCAGAAATACTGTCTACACCCTCCCTAAGTACTCTGGCATGTAGCTCATCAGGACCACTAGCTTTCCTATCGTCTAGTTCAAGAATAAATTTCCTAATAATTCCCGGTTTTATATCAATATTTTCTAAAGCTCTTAAACTACTCGTCGCACTGTTTGTAACAGGATTTCCTATTCTTTCCTAGTAAATACTGAAGAAAATTGTTCATTCAATAATTCTACTATGTCTTCATTTTGATCCACTACTACACCATCTTTTCTGAGTGGTCCAATCCTATCCTTATTTCTTTTATCACTGACCTTGTAATAACTATATAATTTTTGGGATCTTTACTCCCAGCTCTAGCTAGTTTTATCTCTGCCTGCCTTTTACTTTTTTTTATAATCTTACTCAAATCATCCCTGACCTGTCTGTACCTAATCAAATCTACATCTTCCCCACTTTTCTGCAACTCTCTATATGCCCACTTCTTCTCTCTGATCTGTCTACCTATCTCGTGAGTCCACCATAATGACTTCCTGTTTCTCTGCCTTATATCTTTGTAAGGGATACACTGCATCACTATACCCTTTACCTTAAAAATATCCCACATCTCTTGTGCAGTTTTATTTCCAAAATTATCTTCCCAGTTTACCTCTCCTAATAACTGACGTAACTTATCATAATTGCCTCTCTAATAGTTTGGGACTCTAGTCTTATTCACTATATTATCCGCGGACCCCGACAGCACAGACACTCACTGAGCACATTATCAGTTCTACTTATGTTCTCAGGGTGAGGTATCGTGTAAGAATGAGTGAACATTAGAGACAAGGTTACGGGATGTGCGCTTTTCTTCCCGATGATCTCGGTAAATATTTCGAAAAAATGAGTAGTAGATTTTGGCGGTCCTCATAATGAGTAATGATAAAGATGAATTTTGCCGCTAGGAGACTTACTCGTATCTTGTGTCATTTCATATTCAGGAGTTGGCTGGGTAATAAGGAACAAGAGAGTGGAATTGAGATGAAAAGGGTAGAATGAAGGAGACTGAGTGGTTTGTCATATGTAACTTAAGATAAATAAGCAATAATCATTTGTTTGTTGATGAGAAATTTTACTGTGAAAAATGAGTTTTAGAATGAACATAATGACAGAAACTAAGAAAGAAAGCATGATCAATATTGAAATTACTGAGGGTGAAGCCTTTATCAGATATATATATATATATATATATATATATATATATATATATATATATATATATATATATATATATATATATATATATATACTTAATATGAGTAAATAAATTAATATATAAGAAGTGAAAGTAACAGATGATATTAGAACGATTTGAGATAGAAAACACGATGTTAGTTGGATATAACATTATATAGTTGATATATGAAAAAAATATGATATAAATATGAATATATTAAGAGAGAAAAAGGTGTATTGAAAGGAAAATTTTATGGAAATATTGTAATGTTGTCAGAAAATATTATGTTGAGTATGTATACCTGACTCTGACAAATAAAATTTAGAAGCATAAATAATACTGTACAAGGATTGAAGTAGTCACGAATTGTTAAGTTTGACCCAGAATATAGATAGCATGAAATAAATTAATATGTTGAGAGAACATACCGATTTAAAGTTAGAACATTATCTTTGTCATGAATAAATATCTTGTTAATTGGGAAATCAATAATGTTGAGGATATTGCAGGTTACTGGTGAGAGATCGTTGAATTAGTATTAGTTCATGCAATTAAGGGTTGCTGACTAGACCTTAACTTACTTTATTTTTTCAGAGTGAAAATGCTGTAGTTCTTCCATGGTAAATTTGGTTATTAAATATTGATAAGATAATGTCTGAAGGAACACAGAAATTAGCGGGTTATCAACGGGATTATGAGATATGCATATACGTATAGATATAGATGCAACTCGATTGCAGTAAATGATGATTCAGTATAACTGTAGGAGCTCAAATGCTGATAAATACTGAGGGGATTGATATATATTTAAGGGTACTATAAAGTAAAACATCTTAATAGTGATGACGGAGAATGCAAAAAAAAAAAAAAATATATATATATATATATATATATATATATATATATATATATATATATATATATATATATATATATAAGAAGTTTTAAGTAAAATAATGAATTAATAATATTAATAGCAAACACTTACAGATAAGATTTTTTTTTTTTTTTTTTTTTTTACGCTGAGGCCTATAGAGCCTGTAGGCACACTTGAAGAGTGTATGGGAAACGCTGTTCAGCTTCCATCCATTAATGGCGCAGGCAATTTTATTTATAGTGGTACCCCTATTAGGGCCCATATCACCACCCATGCTCATCCTGGGTGTAACCGCCTAGAACCTGGGTATCATGGTGGCATGTAGGTAACTTTAAAGCACTCGACAAATAGCCAAGTATCAAGGCGGTACGTGGTGGGATTCGATCCTACGCGTGGATGTCTGCCCGATCCCACGCTCACCACCTTATCCACTATGCCACCGCCTCCTAATGCTACTGCTGCAACAGCAGCAGCAGCAACAACAGCAGCAGTAGTAGCAGCAGCAGCAGCAGCAGCAGCAGCAGCAGCAGCAGCAGCAGCAGCAGCAGCAACAGCAGCAGCAGCAGCAATAGAGGCCGCAGCAGTAGTAGAAGCAGCAGCAGCATCGGCGGCGGTGGCGGCAGCAACATCAGCAGCAACAGCAACAGCGGCGGCGGCGGCCACACGACGCCACAATGTGGTGATGCTCCATGTACTGACCAGTACCACCAAAGTGTGAGCCATAAACCTTTACGCTAGAATACTATTCTTAAGCCTCCCCCTAACCATGTATATTTCAGTATGTATGTACTGCAATTCTAATAAACCGCATATTATCATTATTATTATCACACACACACACACACACACACACACACACAGTGGTTAGAGCGCTGGCTTCACAAGCCAGAGGACCGGGGTTCGATTCCCCGGCCTGGTGGAGATATTTGGGTGTGTCTCTTTCACGTGTAGCCCCTGTTCACCTAGCAGTGATTAGGTACGGTATGTAAATCGAGGAGTTGTGACCTTGTTGTCCCGGTGTGTGGTGTGTGCCTGGTCTCAGGCCTATCCGAAGATCGGAAATAATGAGCTCTGAGCTCGTTCCGTAGGGTAACGTCTGGCTGTCTCGTCAGAGACTGCAGCAGATCAAACAGTGACACACACACACACACACACACACTTTAGGCAGTAAGGTAGTGTGAAGGGTAACAAGCGACACAGTTCGCTGCTAATATTATTCGTCAAGATTAGCGTTGCTGTGCTACTCTGTGGGGATACAGATTGTGGTGATGGATTTGTTTCAGCTCAGCGTGTGATACATCATCGGCGTAGCGTGGTTTAGTTTATTGCAACATTTTTCCACCGTCAAACCTTACGTTATTTATTTCTGCATTTCGTAAACAAGCTTCAACATATTTCTTAGAAATGTTACGTTAATTATCTTTCCTTGATCGAGAAGAATATCAAGAGAACTCCAGAAATAAACTGGCTTATATAGACTGGAGCTTTTTCAACCAAACATTTTACTGTAGATATTTTCTATTGCATAGCAAGCTTTCTTAGCATATAGAATGTATTAAACCATAAGACGTAACTAACGCGATCGTTCTAATGATGGAGTACGTTATGAATTAAAAGAGAAAAAATAATCTATAAGCACAAAAATATTTGATTCTTCCAATGAATGGGTAACAAGAGCTTTATTTGAAGAGTTAAGGAAAACCTAAAAGCGCATTCATTTTAAAGAGTCTACTATAATGATATTTAAGTTAATATGCTTGTATTTAAGCAGTCATCGAGTCTGTGACACAATTATGTACATCAGTGACTCCAAAGCCGTTTTATGTTCATGCAATTTACTGTGAGTTTTTGAACAATTCATTTACTCTATAGACTATGAAGATTGATTAAAAAAAAAAATCATTAATATCTACTAGTGGTATGACAAAGTATATAAACAAAGGAAAAGGTTTACTTGAAACAAAGAAAATAAACAACTAGACCTCAAAAATTGTTAAATAGCCATTTATTTATATATAAGAAAAATGTCACAACTTCGTCTGAGTGTAGTTGTCTGATATAATACATACATTTGTAGAAATTAAATTTCAATATATTTAATTTATTTATTAAAAAACACACAATTTCCTTCCTAAATCATCTTGTATTCTTCATATGCACCCTTATTCACACCGGCAATGTCATGTACGCCTCCAAGTATTCGGATTACTTATTAGTATCCTTTTGAAAAAAAAAAAAAAAGCTTCTTGAGGTGCATCACGCACTCACATTGACCGTCACTCGTGTACATCATGTATTTTTTTTTTTTGTAGTTGAAAAAATCGTCTTAAAAGCTGAGTCTCAGTCAATGTTTACTTGTAAAGAAATGAAGAATAAGTAACAGAAGTATATATATTGTCCCTTAACTGATTATGAAGACAAGATAATTAATTACGAAAACTAAGATTAGGAAACAAGGACACATTGAGGTATAATATAGGAGTTGATAAAAAAAACATTCATTCCTGTATTATAGAAAGAAACAAGAAGTGAAAATAATTGATATCTTCACCTCTTGTTCTCTTTCCTCACTAGCAAATCAGTAAAAAAAATCTATAACAGTTACTACTTCTTATTCCTTCATTATACTAATGTTACACATTTTCCTCCTATGTTACTGTTCTTCCTCGTCACCTCTCTTCCATTACTTACCCAAATATGGTTAATCTGAAACTTTCAACCCAAATGAAACAAATAACCATGATTTTTTTTCAGAGGTAATCAGTTAACCAGATTTTAGTCTCAATTTATCTTAATCATACATTCACAAAACAATAATTGACTACAAAAACATTTCTTCGTTTATGATGAGACAAAAAAGGTTCAAACACTAGCAACAATGCATCCCGACTCACTGATCTACAAATAAGATCCGCACTCATCAGAGTTTACGATCCTCAAAGTCATGGAATATTTTACTAACGAAATATATTCCTTTATCTTTAAAAAATCTGAACTCCTGCTCCTGCTACAGTTGTTTCTACTTTTCCAGCTGTCTCTGTTCTTGCCGCTGCTATGTTTGCGGTGCTTGGCTCAAGTACGCAGAAATGCACCTACGACGTGCTGCCTTATCTGTTTGTTCATAATTTCAGCTTAATCAAACAGCGTCTTAAACTTCAGCACATTTTTGTTAATTTCTCTCCCCTGTCCGTGGAGAAAGTTAAAAAATAAAACATTATATCGTCTTACTTCTCCGGCGAGCATTTTATCTTTATCCTGCAATAGCCAATTCAGGAAGATGATGTTTACTCGTGTATTAACCACTTACTGTCTTCCATCACCAGCTGGAGATATAACAGGGCCGAGAAACATTTGGAGGGGGAAAAGGAGATGGAAAGAGAGGAAGAGGAGAATGAAATATTGAAAAAAAAAAATAATGATGATAATAATAACAATGAAAATAACAGCAACAAGAACAACAACAAATATAGTAATAAAAGAAGAAGAAGAAGAAGAAGAAGAAGAAGAAGAACAGAAGAAGAAGAAGAAGAAGAAGAAGAAGAAGAAGGAGGAGGAGGAGGAGGAGGAGGAGGAGGAGGAGGAGGAGGAGGGGGAAGAGGAGGAGGAATAAGAGAAGAAAAAAAAAGAAAAAGGAATACAACGGAACGAAAATACTGATGGGCGAATTTTACCACGTAACAAAAAAAATACAGAAAATCGGAGAGAGAGAGAGAGAGAGAGAGAGACAGACAGAGAGAGAGAGAGAATGAAACGCCATCCATGAAAAACCTTATTGAGAGAGGGGCAGATCTGGCTACATTCATCGGTGGGGAGAGAAACGGAGTGTGGGTAGGCGAAGGGAAGTGAATGGAGGAAAGGAAGGGAGAGGAAGAGAGCCTATCACCAGCAACATACACTGCTCCTGGCACATTTTGCCTTCACTCTTGCTCCTGGAATCCCTATATATTTATTAACAATTCTTGCTGACTGTCAAAAGCTGAAATGGGAGCCTTTTAGCGCTCTCTGGCCGTCCAGTGTCCCATGCCCCTCGGTCTGCCCACGCCGCGCTGCCCGTCAATGCGCCATGCACTCACAGAAAGCCCCATCATCATTGACATTGAACCAATCGTAAAAGCTCCGTCGTTGAGAGTAACGTACACTTTTTAAAAAGAAAAATGTTGACAGTGGACACACACACGGTATATTTCCTCCCCTCTTCTTTCTTGGGATTCTGATTCCGTGCCCGTTCCCTGTCCCTCCCTCCACCTCTGGCACAAGGATCAAAAGTCACATAGCAGAGGCCACAGAGAAATATCCAAACCTCAGTCAGGATTACTGAAAAAGGCGAGGGAATGCCACCAAAGAATTACTAAAGCACAAATGCTATGATAAGAATTGTTACTTGTTATCTCTTCACGGTTGTTGGAGTGGCTTATATGTACACATGTCTACCGGCTCAACGCCAATAGGACAGAATGGAGCTATGGTGGTACGGAGCTCAAAAGGACTAGCTTTCGCGAGTTACGAGCACTACAATTTCAAGTTAGCAGTATGAGACACTGAGGAAAGGTTTTCTAGAGATAAAAGGAAGTATTAATAACATGAAATATGATTTGTTTTCTTTGCATCTACGTATATCTATCTGTCTCCCCTCTCCCCCACATCCCAGTCTCTCTCTCTCTCTCTCTCTCTCTCTCTCTCTCTCTCTCTCTCTCTCTCTCTCTCTCTCTTTACACACACACACACATTCACCGTAATTATCATCTCAACAGCCACCTTCATTGTCACGTGACCTCCTCCTCCTCCTCCTCCTCCTCTCCTCACTTTTCCTCACGTCCTGGTTCGCCTTCAACGTTGTTTCATATATATTTCTACCTCTGCTTCTAACTCTTCTAGCAGGAACAACAACTACAAGCCCTTTGCTCTTTTCTTCTTCCTCCTCCCCATTCTCCTCCTTGTTCATTCTCTGACCCCACTCCCTCGCCTCCCTAACGCTGGGATGCTCTGGCGCTCATCCATGCCGGCCTGTGAGATATTTGGTTATCAGCGTGAAAAATAACCCAATCTCATCCATTGCTCACGAGCTCCTCCCTGCCTCCCCGACGCACCGGTAACCACGGTCTCACTGCAAGGAACACGTGCTTGGGAAGACTTCGCCCCATGCTCCTCCCAAACTAAAAGAAAAGAAAAAGAAAAAAAACGGTTTTCTTTTCCTCTTCGATGACCACGTGAATGAGAAGCGTTACTCTCCTCTTATTCGTGTCTCCACAAATACCTTTCCCTTCCTCCACAGCCTTCCTACTTTCCGACGCTTGACATGCCATTACACGCCTGACAAAAGGTGAGGTTTTTTTTTCAGGCCATCCTCTTTCCTTTCTAGTGACGCTTCTTCCCACAAATATTTTTCTTTCTGCAAATACTTAAATATTTTTCATCGTGAGCACCCATGAATTCCGCGCACCTGCCATGTTGTATCGCAGTAAATGTTTTGCAAACGTTTCCCTTGCACAAATGTCAGTCAACAGGCCAACGTGCAGTTTTACAATATTTCTTTTAGCACAGTTCGCGGTAAATAACACTCGACTTTTTGAAGAGCGTATTATCTGATACTAAAAAAAGAAAATAACAAAATAAACAAATATTACAAGCCAGACGAAAACCAGTTCTTCCCTTTTTTTTCCCTTCCCTTCACATATTCGGCGCATCCCCCTCGTCTCACAAACACCTGACGCCTCTTTTTACTCCCACAAATACCGCGCATCCTTTACCACCCAAAAATACCTCACCTCCATTAATACCTGACACTCAAGCCGCCGCTCGTCTGCTCCTCAACACCTACTCCCATCACCTCCTGCACACCTGTTTCCTGCTGAAGGAAGACAGATCATCATTATTTCTTTCTTTGATCTTTTGTAATGCGTCAATGTAGGATTCATGTAGCCTTCCCATCCGACATGCAGATGAGATGACTGAGAGGCTTCGCTACCTGATGACTGGCGTCAATATTCCGACTAAACTAATTTCATTTTTATCTTCAGTTCTTTTTGCGTAATAAAGCCATACATTGCCGCTGGATGGCTTTTTTTTATTTCCAGTGATGCTACATATGTTAATCTTGTGGGGCATCTGGCGCTGGCTACAAGCGGCCTGAGATGAAACCACGAATACAAAACACAAAGAATAGGGGTGATCTAACCACTCCACACTTCACACTAGAATCGATGGGCCAAAGTCCACAACATCAAGTATTATAGTTCAAGAGTCTCCGACCCTATTGAATCACACACACACACACACACACACACACACACACACACACACACACCGGTAGCTCAGTGGTTAGAGCGCTGGCTTCACAAGCCAGAGGACCGGGGTTCGATTCCCCGGCCGGGTGGAGATATTTGGGTGTGTCTCCTTTCACGTGTAGTCCCTGTTCACCTAGCAGTGAGTAGGTACGGGATGTAAATCGAGGAGCTGTGACCTTGTTGTCCCGGTGTGTGGTGTGTGCCTGGTCTCAGGCCTATCCGAATATCGGAAATAATGAGCTCTGAGCTCGTTCCGTAGGGTAACGTCTGGCTGTCTCGTCAGAGACTGCAGCAGATCAAACAGTGAAACACACAGACATGCACACACAGTGTCAGTTGATCTTTCAGGTTGCAGTTTCACCTCCCTGCGTATAGTCACTAGTGATACTCTAGATGCCGCTTTAAGTATGAAGGGAAACAATAACACTATCTAAAGAAATTAGTGACGTTACAAAACATGACCGTGATACCAAGCGCTGAAGGAAAGACTGTAAAACAAGTGAGGCTCTTCAACAGTCAAAGTTATTGATATATAAATATCACAATTTCATTCTTATTTATCTATTCATTTATTCATTTCTTTTTCTTTTTTTTCATTCATTTATGATTTCTTGCTAGAAGAATCGTCATGTATTGCTGTATTCCACGGTTTCAGGAATCGTACTCCTTACCGGTAATGCTGGAATCAACATAGAGTAGTGGACAAAAACAATAAATAATAGGCGATGATAAAAAAAAAAATGTATATGTTAATTAAGCAGATATAATATAAGCTTAGGAAATATAAGAATGGACACTTTGTACTCTTACGTAATACAAAACATTCACTGTAGACAAAATGTATTCCATACCTCCACAACACAACAAGGAAAAAGAGAAAAACTAAAACATTCTTGACTTAGCGGAGGAAGTGGAAGCTTTCAGTCAGGCAAGGCAGAGCTGGAGTTACGACCACCTCCCTGCTTCCTTCGTGTGCCCCCGCAGCCCACAGTCTATTGATCGCGGTGGCACCGAGGGTGAGCAGCACTTCGGGGAGGGTGTCATGGGGCCGCCGTCACACCTGCTGTTGACTTTACGGTAACTCCAGCAGGGAGAGAGAGAGAGAGAGAGAGAATGTGAAGGAAGAGCAGGGAGGGTGAGAGAGGGGTCAGCGAAGAAGGGGAGTGAGAATAAGTGGGTTACAAATCCAGATGCACATGCTTTTATTTTGCCTGCACATGCTGTTCCTACAGGAACTTCGACAGGTGGATACAGCTCAGCGCTATAAAAGCGTAAATCTCAGTCCATTACGAGAAAAAAATGAATAGATAAATAAATAAAAAACACATACAAACACACACACACACACACACACACTATATATATATATATATATATATATATATATATATATATATATATATATATATATATATATATATATATATATATATATAACAAACAAACACACACACACACACACACACACACACACACACATATATATATATATATATATATATATATATATATATATATATATATATATATATATATATATATATATATATATATATATATATATATATATATACAGTATATATATAGTATATGCCATCTACCCTTTCTCTTTGTTCGTGTCCACCATTATTTTTGCAGGAATTACACATGAAAGAAAAAAAAACAATCTTCTTTTATCTTTTGTACGTTCGTGCGAACTGTATTTATTCATTTCTTTATTTTTTTTATGTATGTGTATGTGTTCTAACTGAATATAAACAAAGGAAACGGTCTTCTTTTCTCTTTTATGTTCAAGTAAAAGGATATTTTTTACCTCGAGTAAATACATATAATAGTTCCCTTTTGTCACTGTGGGTTAGTTATTACTACTTTAGTCTTTTTTTTATGGTGGTAACAAATATATTGAAAAAACTATGATAGCTTTGTTTTCCTTTCGTCTATTCGGATGAAGTATCAGGTTTATTCTGATAAATCCAAACATAAAAGTCTCCGTTTTTGTCTTTATCTGTCCACGTGAAGTGCTATTTCGGCTCGTTTTCAACTTATCAAAAGAATTTGCATGCGTCAGTCTCAACTAAGTCCTCTTGAAGGGCCCGGCGACGACCGCATATTTTCAGAGGATGGGTCGGTGTCAGGAAGCGAAAGTGAAGGTGAAGGGAACGGGTCACGAGTGAAAGTGAAGAAGTCATGTGTCATCTAACTCGCAAATTCAACCAAATTTCTAAAACTTTTGAATATTTATGACAGTAAGGCACTTGTAACTTGATATGATTAACCCTTGATTACATGTTTTAGGGAAAAGTAAGACTATGAGTAGGTAGTAAAAGCCATGAAGTATAGTATCCTCCCTTTTGCTCTCTGCCATGATTGCCGATACTGTGTTCTGAACCTGAAGAAGAAGAAGAAGAAGAAGAAGAAGAAGAAGAAGAAGAAGAAGAAGAAGAAGAAGAAGAAGAAGAAGAAGAAGAAGAAGAAGAAGAAGAAGAAGAAGAAGAAGAAGAAGAAGAAGAAGAAGAAGAGGAGGAGGAGGAGGAGGAGGAGGAGGAGGAGGAGGAGGAAGGAGGAGGAGGGAGGAGGAGGAGGAGAAGGAGGAGGAGGAGGAATACATAGGAAAGACGAGTGACAGGAGGCCTTGCGACCTATAACGAGGTCACTCGTTTACTAAACTACACGTACAGAAGCTACATACTTAGTAGGAGGTAAGGATAGAACAGATGAAGCTCCTCCCCACCCACCACTCCTCCGGCGTCACCCGGCAAGAAATAAGACGAAAAATACACCCCGACTGCTGAGAAGGACAATCGGGGAAATTTACAGGAAAGATGGGAAAAAGAGAGTACTAATGTAACTACTACTATCGCTAAGAAAAGAGGTATCTAGTGTAACTACTACTATCGCTAAAAGAAAAAAAAATTATCGGAAACCATTTTCTTTATAAAACTTGTCTAATTTACTTTTGAACGTAGCTACCGTGTTAACTTGGACGACGGACGCTGGCAGCTTGTTCCAGTGTTCAACTATTCTTACGTTAAAAAAGTTTCTTCGCAAATCAGTATTAAATCGCTGTCCTTTAAGCTTCAAGCCGTTATTTCTCGTTACTGATTGCGAAAGCTCAAAAAGATTTTCATAATCGATCTTATCTATATTTTTAAGTATTTTAAACGTTTGAATGAGGTCACCTCGGATGCGACGATCTCTGAGGAGAACATGTCTTTTGAGACGTTCTTCATATGACAGGCCACGTATTCCGGGGATTAGTTTCGTTGCTCGTCTTTGAACGCTCTCTAATTTATTAATGTCTTTTTGATAACATGGAGACCAGAACTGAACCGCGTATTCCAAATGTGGTCTCACTAATGATGTATAGAGACGCGTTATGACTTCAGGTGTTTTATAATCAAAATTACGCGCGATAAATCCTAAAACAGTGTTAGCTTTACGACTAGCGGCCGAACACTGTGCAGCACATTTTAAGTCATTTGTTATGAGTACTCCCAGGTCCTTTTCTTCAGTGACTTTAATTAAGTTACGTCCATGTAATTTGTAATTATTTTTCACATTGTTTAGGCCGATGTGCATTACTTTGCACTTATCTGCATTAAAATTTAATAGCCATTTTTCGCTCCATCTACTAAGGTTGTCTAAATCCCGCTGGATGGCATCACAGTCGTCTCTTGTGCGTACTTTGCTACCTAGTTTAGTGTCGTCTGCGAATTTTGATATTTTTGATACGATGCCGCAGTCTAAATCATTTATGTATATCAAAAAGAGCAATGGACCCAAAACTGAACCCTGGGGAACACCACTCGTAACTTGAAGCCAGTCAGAAGCTTCTCTGTCAATAACAACTCTTTGCTTTCTATTAGTTAGCCAACTATCAATCCATCCACACAACTGCTCTCCCATCCCGTGGGCTTTCAGTTTAATTAAGAGACGTTTGTGTGGGACTGTGTCAAAAGCTTTCCTGAAGTCAAGATAAATTATGTCGGATGGAGCTCTGTCATCATAATTAGAGAATATGTCGTTGAAAAATTCTAGGAGATTCGTTAGGCATGATCTGTTGTTCCTGAAACCATGTTGTGAGTCTAATATCAATTTGTGGCTGTCTAGAAAGGAAATCATTTTGTCTCTAATTATTTTTCTAGTATTTTTATAACTACCGAGGTGAGACTGATGGGCCTATAATTACCAGCATCACTTTTGTTGCCCTTCTTGAATATTGGCGTGACATTAGCGCATTTCCAGTGACTTGGTACTTTTCTTTCCTGCAACGATCTATTATAAAGTAATTTAAGAGGTAACACCAGCTGTTCTTGACATTCTCTTAATAGCCTCGTTGATAATCTATCAGCCCCTGTGCTCTTATTGGGGTCAACACGCTGTGAAAAAAGTTATTTAGGATTGTTGCCATGGCTTTACTATCACTCACAAGTGTGTTATTATTATCTTTTATCGGCCCAATTTTTTCTTTGACAGTCTTTTACTACGAATGTATTGGAAAAACTTTTAGGATTTGTTTTGCTTGCCTTGATATATTTATTTCGAGATTGCGCTTCGACTTCCTTATCTCTCTCTCGCAACATCTTTTGGTGGTAATATAATTGCTGTAATCGGTATCCGATTTAGTTCGTTTATATTTAGCATATAAGCTCTTTTTCCTGGCGATGATGTGTTTTATAGTGTGTGTCATCCATTGGGGATTTTTTGTGCTATTTATTCGTTTTCTAACTTGTGGAATCCACTTACTTTCTGTTTCAAGGAGAATGTTAGTAAAGGCTGAACACATCTGCTCCATGTCTTTGTTTGCGAAGACTGTTTGCCAATTAATTCTTTGTAATTCTAATTTAAGTCTTAGCGTGTTACCTTTTTATAGTTTGGGACTAAAAGTGCGTTTTCTTTTATGTCTACCTCGCAGTTAATATTACATCGTATAATTTTATGATCGCTGTTAGCTAAAACTTCACCCACTTCACAGGTATTTATCAAATCAGCGTCTGAGGCTAATATGATATCTAAGATATTATTGTCTAGTGTGGGTTCTCTTACAAATTGAGAAAGGTATAACTTTCTCACCACGTTGAGTAATCTGGATCCCTCGTTATCGGATGTTAAAATTTTCCAGTTAATGTGTGGTAGGTTAAAATCTCCACATATAATGGACGTTTTTGTTTTCAGTATTGTTTCAATTTCGTTATATAATATTTCGTCATTATCAGGCGTCATTTTAGGAGGGCGGTATATAGTCGCGACTATTATGTGTTTTTTATTTATTTTCAGTTTGACATATACCGATTCGTAGGCTGATCTGTTTTCTTTATTGATTTCAATGGCACTTATGCTATTTCTTATATACATCATTACTCCACCTCCTCTTTTGTTTATTCTACAATTAATAAACATATTGTAGCCAGGAATGTTAGCCTCGGAGATTAAGTGTTTATCACAGGTGTTCAGCCATGTCTCTGTTATACTTATTATATCAGGATTTTCCGACCTTGCATATGCTACGAGTTCATCTCTTTTTAATTATACTTCTAGCATTTGTGTAAAATAAGGTTAGGCCTTTCAAGGTTTTCTTATGCTTTTCAGCTGGTCCGTTACGCGATTCGCTTAGTGAAAATCCTCCTCTTGTGTTTCTTGCTCGTTTGTCACTGGCACCGATGACGACTCTCCTGTCTCTTCCTGCCTATCTACGCTAGGTTGTTCCTCTGTTTCGGGAGCTGTTTGGTCGTTGTCAGTTACATTGGCAACTACCTCGTCACTGACTACTCTATCTGTGTCCTCCTCAGCTGTGCTCCCTTGTCCTATCTTTGGGGGGCGAGGTATGTCAGCTAAACATTCACCTAAAACTCTACCTAACCTCGCTTTCCCCACACAGTTAAGGTGTAAGCCATCACGAGCATACAAAGTTTTGTCCGAACAGAAGTGGTGCCACAAATCAAAGAAATACATTCCTTCCTGCCTAGTGAGCGCCTCTACCTGTCGATTTACAACTGACATCTTTCTAAACATGGCAGGTCCGACATCATATCGGGGAATGATGCCACACACTGCTACCTTGCGTCTCCTTTCGGCAAATTCCCTCATCATGCCCCGATATTTATCTACGATGTCAGTTGCAGTGTCACGGTGGAGGTTATTCGTGCCAACAACTGTAACGAATAATGTGTCCTCCGTAGAGTTTTCCACTAAGTAGTCAACTCTTTCCGTGATATCCTCTAGCTTACGGCCGGGGTAACATTTATGTTTCCTATTTGGCTTGCCTCGACAAAACTCGTTACCCTGGCCGCTAACAAGACTATCCCCAACCAGAATTACATCCGGTTCGGGTTCAGTCTCCTCTTGCAACGCAGCAAACCTATTTTGTAATGTCACAGTGGCGCTGTCTGTAGTCTGAGCATTGGCCGTTCTACCGTTCCTAACAATTTGAAAGCCGTCGTCTATATCTGCTGAGTCATCTAACCTGCTCTCCTCCTGATTTACATTAGCGACTTTGACGGCTTTACCATCCTGCACTAATTTCCTGACCTCATGTAGTTCGTCTTTCAGACGCGCTACTTCATCCTTCAATTCCTTGATTTCGGCCAATGCATTTGCCTGAGAGTTGCAAAATAGACAACAAAGTTGACAATTTTGCTCTAGAAACAGCTCAAGAACGAAAGCATTTCCACAGCCTGAACACGTGTAACGGGTGGCCTTAGGCATTTTGAAAACCCAAAACAAAACGATACGAAAACAAAGACACTGAAAAACTATGACTGTACTGAGATGCGAGTAATTTAAGGATTAACGCAGGTAGGAAAAGGGTCGAGTTAAGGGCTAAGGTCAAATCACGCGCACCTAGTCGGCGGGGATTCTCTTGGGAATAATCAGCAACGAAAGAGTAGTGGTAGCGGTTGGAAATTTAGGGTTACACACGCATAAATGGCAATTTACTAAACTTACGAGGCAAATAAAAACACTGCTGAAAGGTAAAAAAAAAAAAACGGGTTAGAAAACAACACTTATGAGTAACAGATGAACAGTTGGAAAGACAGATAAGCCTATCTGGTTACAATCCTGTGACGAGTGTGTGTATCACTGGTGGATGTGTGTGAGGGTGTGTTTTATGTAAGTGACTCAAAATATCTAGACAGTGGAAGTAAGTTTCAAAGTACAGAAAATAAACAACACAGAGTAAACTTGCGACAACACTTAGCGATATGGAGGTCAGCTCAGGTCACCTCAGGTCCAATCAACACAGGCCAGAACAGAAGTCACAGCGCACTTCCACACGTCCACACGGGAGGAGGTCAGCAAGGTGACTAAGGAGGTCAGCAAGGAGGAGGAGGAGGAGGAGGAGGAGGAGGAGGAGGAGGAGGAGGAGGAGGAGGAGGAGGAGGAGGAGGAGGAGGAGGAGGAGCAGCAGCAGCAGCAGCAGCAGCAGCAGCAGCAGCAGCAGAAGCAGAAGAAGAAGAAGAAGAAGAAGAAGAAGAAGAAGAAGAAGAAGAAGAAGAAGAAGAAGAAGAAGAAGAAGAAGAAGAAGAAGAAGAAGAAGAAGAAGGAAAGAAAAGTAGAAACAACGAAGTAACAACAACAACAACAACAACAGAATTCAAAGCTAAACTAAACACACACACACACACACACACACACACACACACACACAGGTTGGTGTTGCTCCTGCTTCTCTCCTCTTGCTGTTGTTATTTCACCGCCTTCTCTTCAATGTGCGTATTCCTCGCGTTTACTTTTCCTCCTGCTCTTTCTCCTCCTCCTTCTACTCCTCTTCCTTTTCCTCCTCCTCTGCCTTCTTCTCCTCCTTCTTTTGTTCTTCTTCCTCCTCATCATCATCATCATTATCATCATCCTATTTCTCTCTTCTTTTCTTATTTCGCAACTTACCTCGCGACTGCAGCTGACGAACAAACATATTACTCCCGCTCAGCTTAATGAGATGTTTGTGTATAGTTTTCTTCCCATTTGCCTCAGAAACACACAGTATCGTGTCAAAATACGAGCTTCTCCAACAGATTTATTTTTTCCATGCGGGGAGAAGAGAGAGAGGGAGTTGTGTAACGCAGTGTGGGATTAAAGAAAAAAATTGAACAAAAAAAAAATGATGATACATAGTGTGTGTGTGTGTGTGTGTGTGTGTGTGTGTGTGTGTGTGTGTGTGTGATTCACCTCGGTCGCTTGCTGGTCACCCAGCCAGTCTTCCCCGTTACGGAGCGAGCTCAGAGCTCATAGACCGATCTTCGGGTAGGACTGAGACCACATCACACACAACACACACCGGGAAGCGAGGCCACAACCCCTCGAGTTACATCCCGTACCTATTTACTGCTAGGTGAATAGGGCCACACATTAAGAGGCTTGCCCATTTGCCTCACCGCTTCCCGGGACTCGAACCCGGCCCTCTCGATTGTGAGTCGAGCGTGCTAACCATTACACTACGCGGTGTGTGTGTGTGTGTGTGTGTGTGTGTGTGTGTGTGTGTGTGTGTGTGTGTGTGTGTGTGTGTGTGTGTGTGTGTGTGTGTGTGTGTGTGAGAGAGAGAGAGAGAGAGAGAGAGAGAGAGAGAAAGTGGAATTCAACCTGAACTAAACAACCATGTACCCCCAGGGAGCTACTGACGAGTCCTATCCTGACTGCTAAATGACACGGGGCTCCAGCATGAAACATCCAATCTTTATCTTATCTATGCCAGAGGGGAGGAATCCTACGAAACGACAGGATGCTGGAATCCAGACTTAATCTTACGTGTCATTCTTTCTCTCTCTAGTCTCTACTCACTCTTCCCCGTCGATTGTACCAACTCAACTCCATTCCTCTTCCTTCCTCTTCCTCCCGACTTTCCTCCTCCTCCTCCTCCTCCTCCTCCTCCTCCTCCTCCTCCTCCTCCTCCTCCTCCTCCACTATTTTCTCAATTCGACTCTCTCTCTCTCTCTCTCTCTCTCTCTCTCTCTCTCTCTCTCTCTCTCTCTCTCTCTCTCTCTCTCTCTCTCTCTCTCTCTCTCTCTCTCTCTCTCTCTCTCTCTTCTTCCTTTACTTCATGTTCCCTTTTCAAATCTTTGTTGTTGTTGTTCTTGTTGTTGTTGCTGTTGTTGCTATTGTTGGTGGTAAAGTTCTTTTTGTTGCTAGTGCTGCTACTTTTTGTTGTTGTTAATATTGTTGTTGGTGCTAATGATGATAATGTCGTTGTTGATGGTGATACTGCTCCTGGTTTTGTTCTTTAACTATCATTATTATTGTTGTTGTTGTTGTTCTTGTTGTTGATGATTGTGATGCTACTTCTGCACCTATTATTATTTATTATCATTATTATTATTATTATTATTATTATTATTATTTTTATTATTATTATTGTTGTTACTATTATTGTTATTATCATTATTATGTTGCTGTTGTTGTTTTTGTTGTTGTCATTATTGTTGTTATTGTTATCATTATTGTTGTTGATGCTGTTGCTGATGGTGGCGTTGCTGCTGTTACTGTTACTACTCTTATTGTTGTTGTTTTAATGTTGTTGCCGCTACAGTTGTTGTTGTTACTGATGTTGTAATTATTGTTGTTATTATTACTGCTGCTGTTATTGTATGGGTTTTTGTTGTTGTTGTTGTTGTTGTTATTGTTGTTATTACTGCTTGTGCTGCTGCTGTTACGTGTAAGCTGTTGTTGCTGTTGTTCTTGGCGTTGCTCCTGTATTTCTTCTTATTGCAACGACTGTCATTTTGATGTTGTCGGTGATACTGTTCAGTTCTTACTGCTCTTGTTGCTGCTGCTGATATGCTTATTGCAGTCTTTTTTTCTCTGTTGTTATTATTGTTCTTATTACTGGTGGTGGTGGTGCTGTTGATGTTATAACAATCGCTACTTTTGATGTTTTATACGTATTGCTGGTTTTTCTCTTGTCACTAATAGTACTGTTATCATTGTTATTAGTAGTGCTACTTCTGCTCATCACATACTTGGTGATGTACCTATTGTTGCTGGTTTTGTTATACCTGTCGTTAGTAGTGTTCTTGTAAATGTTATTGCTGTTATTCCTTTTTGTTACTGTTGCTACTACTGTTCCAGCAGCATCTATAACTGTAGTAGTCTTTGGTTTTATTGTTGCTGTTGTTGCTGTTGTTACCACTAAAGTTGTTGTTGTCTTTATTATTATTATTATATTATTATTATTATTATTATTATTATTATTATTATTATTATTGTTATTATTATCATTGTCATTGTCATTATTATTGTTGTTGTTATTGTTGTTGTTGTTGTTGTTTTTGTTGTTGTTGTTGTTGGTGGTGATGGTAGTGATGCTCCTGTTACTGTTTCTGCTACTTAAATAATGATGATGATGATGATGATGATGAATATATTTCTGTTGTGATTTTTTTTTTTTTTTTATTGTCACTGCCTGCTGCTGCTGCTGCTGCTGCTGCTGCTGTGACTTCCGTATTGTTGCGTTTTACTACTTTTCTTTTACTACTTTTCTTTTATTCATTTATCTCTCTCTCTCTCTCTCTCTCTCTCTCTCTCTCTCTCTCTCTCTCTCTCTCTCTCTCTCTCTCTCTCTATATATATATATATATATATATATATATATATATATATATATATATATATATATATATATATATATATATATATATATATATATATATATATATATATATATATATATATATATATATATATATATATATCTATATATATATATATATATATATATATATATATCTATATATCTATATATATATATCTATATATCTATATATATATATATATATATATATATATATATATATATATATATATATATATATATATATATATATATATATATATATATATATATATATATATATATATATATATATATATATATATATATATATATATATATATATATATATATATATATATATATATATATATATATATATATATATATATATATATATATATATATATATATATATATATATATATATATATATATATATATATATATATATATATATATATATATATATCTATATATATATACTATATATATATATATATATATATATCTATACTATATATATATATATATATATATATATATATATATATATATATATATATATATATATATATATATATATATATATATATATATATATCTATCTATATATCTATCTCTATCTATCTATCTATCCTCTGTATCTATATATATATATATATATATATATATATATATATATATATATATATATATATATATATATATATATATATATATATATATATATATATATATATATATATATATATATATATATATATATATATATATATATATATATATATATATATATATATATATATATATATATATATATATATATATATATATATATATCTCTATATCTATATATATATATATATATATATATATATATATATATATATATATATATATATATATATATATATATATATATATATATATATATATATATATATATATATATATATATTTATATTATTTATATTTTTATTTATTTATTTATTTATTTTTATTATTATTATTTTTTTCTTTTTCTTTCTTTTTACAGATTCATGTGTATCGATCCTTTCGTTGTTGATCCTGCTACAATTTTCATCATGGTTGACGCTGTTTTCTCTTCTTATTGCTTTCGCTGCTTTCTCTTGTCGTCCTACCATCCTTTTTCCTCAATTATCCTCTTCCTTTATTACTTTATTTTCATTATCCTCTTATTTCTTTCCTTCTTTTTTCTTTTACTTTTATTATATGTATTTTATCCTTTTTCCTCGTCCCATTTTTTTTTCTTTCATTACACCTTTATTTTCGTCGACTTTTCTTCTAATTCTTTTTTTCTTACCCCTTTTTCTTCTTCCATTTTCTTCTTTTTTCTGATTCTTCTGATTCTTCTTCTCTTCCTTTTTCCTCTTTCTTTTCTTTCTTTCTTCTTCTTCCTCTTCTTTTTCTTCTTCTTTTCTTCTTCTCCTTTTTTCTCATGCTCTTTTTCTGCTATTTCAATTTTTCAAAACCATATTTCTATTATACGAGTACTCTCTCTTCTTCTTCTTCTTCTTCTCTTTCTTCTTCATCTTTTCCTTTTCTTCTGCTTTTTAATTATTATTATTATTATTATTATTATTATTATTATTATTATTATTATTATTATCATTATTATTATCATTATTATCATTAATGATCTTTTAATTATTATTATTATTATTATTATTATTATATTATTATTATTATTATTATTATTATCATTATTATCATTATTATCATTATTATTATTATTATTATTATTATTATCATTATTATTATTATTACTATTGTTATCACTATCATTATTGCCATTCTTCTTCTTCTTATTATTATTATTATTATTATTATTATTGTTATCATTATATTATTACCATTATTATTATAACTATTATTGACATCATCATCATCATTAACATCTTCCCCTCTTTATACTTTTCCATCTATTTATGATTTTCTTTTTATGCTCCTCCTTCTTTCATCATCATCAATATCATCTTCAGCTTCTTCATCATCATTTTCTCTTCCTCCTTTTCTTCTTACTCCTCCTCCTCCTTCTTCTTCCTTTTTCTCTTCCTCTTCCTTTTTTTTATTTTTCTTGTTTTTCTCCACCTTTTTGTTCTCTTCCCATTTTTTTTTCTTTTCTTTGTTTCTTTATCATTTATTCTTTCTTTCTTTTCTTTCTTATATTATTCTTGTTCAGGCTTTCTTCCATTCTGCTTCTTGCTTTTTTCTTTTCCTTTTCTACGCTTTTCCTTTCTTCTTCATTCCTTTTATTCTTCCTCATCTAAATAATTATGAATTCCTGGTCCTGAACTTTCACTTCTTATCTCATTCTTCCAATGCCTTCTTCTTCACTTAGCCCTACTTCTTCCTCTTTTCTTCTTCTTGTGTGGTTTTTACTCCTTCTTTACCTTGATATTCCTCATCTTGCCTTTTAATTCTCTTCCTCCATTTCTCATATCAGTTCTTAAATTTGTCTTCTATCACCTCTTTCTTCTTTCTCCCCTCTCCCTCCTCCTCTTATCCTTTTTGTTCTCTTTTTCTTTCTTTTTCATCTCCCTTAAAATAATTCATATGTCTCAACATCTAGTTTTCATCTCAGTCCTCAGTTTCCTCCTCCTCTTCCTTCATTTGTTTTTTTTTTATACTTCTTTATCACAATACATGTTATACCTCCTCTTCTTTTCTTCCTTTGTGTCTCCATTTTCCTTCTTTTAATTCTCTATTCTAAACCTCCACTTTTCATCTCACTCCTTCACTCGCTCCTCATTCACCTACCCCTTATTTCCCGTGCTTCATTCCTCCTTTATCAACACCGTCGTCCTATCCACCATTTCCAAGACACAGTGAACAAGACGGACGAGGAGGAGGGCCCTTGACAGATTACGCGAGGCACGATTTCATTTCTCATCAGCTTTATCTTTGTTTTACGCTTCTGTCCGTGATTCTCTTTCATCTCACCGTGACGCCTTCCTTCCTTCCTTCCTTCCTTCCTACCTTCCCACGAACCCTTTGTAACTCTATCAAGATGAAGCTGTTACTTAAGTTCATTTTCCATAACAATCTGATTTCGAGCTGGTGTCATTCTCTCTCTCTCTCTCTCTCTCTCTCTCTCTCTCTCTCTCTCTCTCTCTCTCTCTCTCTCTCTCTCTCTCTCTCTCTCATTCGTGTTGTCAAACGCAGCCACGACACGAGTGAGGTGACGCCGGATAAATGTAGATGTCACAAAATCTGAATTGGAAATGAATGAGGGAGACTTTCAACATCATTATACTTTTCTTTCCTTTTTCTTTCCCACATTCGTCCCCGTCTTCCTTCCTGCGTTCCAGAGCTCGTCTTCTCTTCTGTTACTTCATTTCCTCGTCAACTTCCTCCTTTCTTCCTCTCCTCAAGTTACTTGTTCTGCTTCCTTTTTCTTTCTTCCACGTATATACGAGACTCGACCTTTCAACAACACTATTTATAGAATCCAATATAGAATTAACTGTTATATAGCTGGAGAGCAAGGTTAAATTTTGTTGACAGTGTTTCTGGTTTATTTTATTCTATTTACTTATTCACTTTTCTTTTTGATTGTACGAACTAGTGTGTCGATCCGTAGATGGAGGAGGAGGAGGAGGGGAAAGGAAAATATCCGAGGACACTGTGAACGAAAAGGGGAGGGAAAGCAAATACTCCTGTAAACAATAAAATAAAAACAGGAGAGCGAATGCAAGGACGGCAAAGATGAGCACGACTGAACGGGTGCACGTCGAGGATGACAGAGATCTCAAGAAATTCAATTAAGATGAGAGAGAGAGAGAGAGAGAGAGAGAGAGAGAGAGAGTCCGGAAAGAATGCCAAATTTGAGTTCCAGACAGCTTTTTCACCATAGCCACTCAACATCACACAAGTAACTCACCAGCACCACCACTCCCATCACCACTATACTAATGCCACCATCACCAAGGAAATGTAAAAAAAATAGAAACTGGTTCTCATATGGAGCGGCAGATGACAAATAGTCTTATTAATTAAGATGGCACTGCAGAGTCACGAGGGAATAAAACAAGACTAGATGGATTCATACTCTTAGATAGTAGGAGTTATTTTCTTTCTTTTCTTTTCTTTTCTTTCCAGGAAATACTACTTGCAAGCCTTCTGGGATCTTACAGCTTTTCCTCTATTCTCACAGTCTTACATTCTTATCTTCATTACCACCAATCATTTACAAGCTCCCCCTTATATAATTTGCTCGCATTCACTCATACCCTTCAGTTCTTCTACACTTCCATTTTTAACTGTCTTTCCTTAATTAATCTCACCCTCAACGCACGATTACTGACATTATTACAGTCATCACCTGCACCACAAACACACCACGACGCTTTTACATCACCACGGCAACCACCGATACTAATACCACCCGTGCCATTCCTGCCACAGCAATATCACCATTCCATTACCACAACACAAAAGCCATCTGCATATAACACCATCACTATAGCCGCCACTGCACTTCGACCACCATCCACCGCCTGTATTTCCACTATCACCATCACATCAGTCTCCATTACCACAACCAGAAAGTGTATAATACGCCACCACTCCTTACCCTACAAACCACTAACACTCCTTCTCCTCCTCCTCCTCTTCCCACTACTACCACAATTACCACTGCGCCATCACCACTACCGCCACCACCATCACCACCACCACCAAATTACTCCTCGACCCGCACTTCCCCCTGTATTTTTACCGATTTCCACCTCATTACCTGACCGAATCGCCATCTCACCTGAGCCTCGCCCGCCCTTTTGTCAGTTCATTAGAGACAAACTGGTCACGAGTAGGGTTGGACGCCGCGCTCCCAACACCACCTCCCACCGTTCCCCTCTGCGAGCAGCCTAATGTTACATACCTATTATACATGTAGGCTAGACATGTGTGTGTGTGTGTGTGTGTGTGTGTGTGTGTGTGTGTGTGTTACATAGTTGTCTTTACCTAGTTGTACAGGGTTTGAGCGGGGCTCACTATCTCCATTTATCTAATACGTGTGTGTGTGTGTGTGTGTGTGTGTGTGTGTGTGTGTGTGTGTGTGTGTGTGTGTGTGTGTGTGTGTGTGTGTGTGTGTGTGTGTGTGTGTGTGTGTGTGTGTGTGTGTGTGTGTGTGTGTGTGAGTGGATGTTTCTGTTTTAGAGATTGAGAGAAAGTGGATGTTCGAGTGGATATATCTATTTGAAAAAAATGTGTGTGTGTGTGTGTGTGTGTGTGTGTGTGTGTGTGTGTGTGTGTGTGTGTGTGGATGAATCTGTTTTAGAGATTGAGAGAAAGTGGTTGTTTGAGTGGATATATTTATTTGAAAAAGTGTGTGTGTGTGTGTGTGTGTGTGTGTGTGTGTGTGTGTGTGTGTGTGTGTGTGTGATGTATTTGTTTTAGAGATTGAGGAAAGTGGATGTTTGAGGAGTGGATGTTATATATATATATATATATATATATATATATATATATATATATATATATATATATATATATATATATATATATACATATTTGAAAAAAATGTGTGTGTGTGTGTGTGTGTGTGTGTGTGTGTGTGTGTGTGTGTGTGTTTACCTGAGTGGATGTGTGTCTGCTTTCATTTGCTCATGTATTCTACAATCAATCAATCAATCAATCATGAGGGGCATACACCGGAGGGGGGCGCCGTCTCGCCTACCCTATGGCGTCACTCCAGGTGATCACGCCTCGCAAGTCTCCATGCAGGCTCCCTTCCCGTGCCAAGTAACTCTCAGCAAGAGGCATCGACTTGCCGCAGATGAGTTCTGTGGACGCCCCCTTGGCCTCCTTCATGCTGGGTTATCCCTTTCAGAGACAACCCAATATGCAGGATCGGTTTCCGTGTAGCGTGCCATATGCCCATATAGTCGCAGTTGGCGTTGACGGACTATGCTCGTAATCAGCCTCGATTGTCTTGCGGACCAATCGCTGATTTGACACAAAGTCATACGAGTGGTATCCCATGATCCTGCGAAGGCATCTAGTACCAAAGACATCAGTTCGCCTTTTCAGATCGGTGTTCAGCGTCCATGTCTCACAATCGTAGAGTAAGACAGGGATTACCAGCGACTTGAAGATCCGAATCTTCGTCTGTCTGCACAGGTACCGACAACGCCAAATACTCATGTTGAGTGAGTCCACAACGCCGTGGGCCAGGCAAATCAGCCGTAAAACTTCCTGGCTCGACCCACCGTCGTTACGCAGTACACTACAAAGGTATGTGAAGTTTTTCGAGATCTCAATATCCTCGCCAAACGCATGGACATACTGTACTATTTCATCCAGTAAACCTCGAAATACCTGAGCTTTGGTCTTGGGCCAGGAAACCTGGAGTCCTAGGGGTTTCGCCTGTCGTGTAGTGTATATTGCCTCTAGAGCCATTACCAGAACTTCCAGTGACACAGCAAAGATTACTGCATTATCGGCAAAAACATGAACCGTAATCTCAGTATTGCCGGCAGATGCTCCACAATGACTTTGATCTACAACTCAGCCTAGTGCCCAGTCCATGCAAATGTTGAAAAGTGATGGAGTAAACACGCATCCCTACCTCACTCTTGTATTCACAGAGAAGAAGCTAGGCAAGCCACACTTTACAGCACTCACAGTCCCGGAGTAGAGGCCAGTTAATAGACCAATAATCCTTGCAGGAATCCCACAAAGACGCAGACGATTCCAGAGTGTCTCGATGCACTGAATCAAACGCTTTCTTGAGATCGACATAGGCTGCAAGCATCCCTTGTCGAAACTCACGTCAGCGCTTCACCAGTAGGTGAAGCTCCAGGATCCGGTCAGTTGGTGACTTACCAGGTGTGAACCCAGACTGTTCAGGTCTCTGGTGTTTCAGCAGGTGACAGCTGATACGCATCAACAGCAAATGGGCAAGTACCTTGCCTGGTACGCTGAGGAGTGTTATACCGCGGTAGTTGTTGCAGTCCTGACGATCCCCCTTTCCCCTTCCAGATAGGGCAGTCATGGGGAATGGTTCCCGAATGCCATAGGGCAATGAAGACAGCATGCAAACCACGGATCATGGCCTCTCCCCACGCTTTGAGCAACTCCACACTAATGTTACAGATGCCAGCTGCCTTTCCACCCATCAACTTTGCCCCAGCCTCTTTGACATCACCAATGGAGGGTGGAGTTTATTTAGTCAATGGGTGGATCAGCATCCAGCATCTGTAACCCTGCAGTTTGGAGCTGTCCTCTTGGAGGATTCACCGTGAACAGCTGCTCAAAATATTCAGCTCAACGAGCCATCTACCCATCTGCGTTCGATACAAGGCGACCATCTGCTGCTTGGATAGCGCTTGCCTGAGATTTATACTTGGAGCAGGGTTTCTTCAGGGCTCAATAGGCAGGTCGGAGGTCATTAGCATTTAAATTACACTCTACATCCTCAGCGAGACCCCTGACATAACTCTCCTTGTCTCTCCTCAGGAGGGCTCCAGTCCTACATGACAGAGCCCTGTACTGATCGTGGTTCCCAGCAAGTCTGGCAGCGCTACTCTTCTCAATACTGTCCAGCGTCTCTACTGAGGCGAAGCTACTCCGTGACCTTGGGAGCTCCCAAACGCTATCCTTGGCAGCCTCAAGAGTCTACCGTTTAAAGGTATCCCATAGTTCTACCGGGTCTTCGATGGTGTCGAGCACTCCAAACCGAATGGAGACTGTCACTGCATACTCCTGGGCACATGTCAAGTCCTTTAGTTTCTCTAGAGGAAACACAGTGTGGTCACATCTTGGAGGCTTTCCGGACTTGACATGCAGCTTGAGTGTAGCAACAACAAGCCTGTGATCAGTCGCAAATAACTCGGCACTCCGAAAAAAACCTGCAGTTCTGAAGGATCCTCCAACGAGTACTAACAAGGATATGGTCGATCTCCTTTGTTACCCCTCTGGCATTGCTCTAACAAGTCCATCGGTGCAGCGCTGGTCTCTGATACTAAGAACCTGCAATTCTCAATCTTGTGGATCTTGCAAGATTGTGTCAAATACTCCCGCCATATCCACCCTCAGCCTACTGTCGTTGATTTTCTGAGAGGCTCTGGACGTCCAAGGAGCCCACACGTAGAACCCTCTGAAGGTTTACCGGCGGCCAGGCGCCACGTCTGCAAATCCACTGGCACTTCCAAAATTAAAAATAGGGTGAGGGGATCCTATCGTTCCTCTCAAGACACAGGGATCTCGTAGGTTTTCACTTGCATCTGTCATACGGGTAGGCAAGCCCCATCTGGTGCCTTGGCACCCGATGGGTTTGCATGGTCGGACCCCCGAGCAGAGCCGGATTGGGATCGTGGCTAGAGGCTCGCCCGCGCCTAGAGCTTCTACCCCTGTTAGCGGCTGTGGACTTTTTTTTACAGGGAGAGGTTGCAGGCTCAACCCAAACCAGCTAGGTCAGCCTTGGGGAGGAACACTGGTATCCCTGAGGATAAAAACCCAGGCTGCCCAAGAAAGGACAGAAAGGGAGGTAAAGACAGCAGAAACAGAAGGGGACTGAGCTATGGGAGGTAGAGGGCACTCACTCTTAATTTGGATAGAATCCACCCACCACAGTCTACAGTTTTAATGCATATTTATTTCATGTACTCTATTCTATGCTTTACCAGATTGAAACGTATCATTTTTCGTGTTTTGCTATTTTATTGTGTTTGTTCGTGGTTCCGGTGCTTTTTTATCACTTGTTTTATTGTGAGTACGGTAACACTTTAATGATTTTATGCAAGTTTTCATTTTACTTTTCCATTTATTTGTTCATGTTTCTGCGGTTTTTAATACTTATGTAAACTTTGTGGTGTTTATCTTGATAAGTTTGATATGATTTTATTTTTGTTTTATTTGGTGTGTTGATATGTTTATTCACTTATTTGTTATGACTCATTTTTCTCTTTGTAATGTTTATGGACCAAAACTCGGATTTGAATATGGACTGCGGTTTTCTCATATGCTTGTTTATATTTTTTTCTCTTTCATACTAATTTTTCTTTCTTAATATTCTATCTCAATCTTCTTGTCAATAAACTATCTATCTATCTATCTATGTCATTTTTCTCTTTGTAATGTTTATGGACCAAAACTCGGATTTGAATATGGACTGCGGTTTTCTCATATGCTTGTTTATATTTTTTTCTCTTTCATACTAATTTTTCTTTCTTAATATTCTATCTCAATCTTCTTGTCAATAAACTATCTATCTATGTGTGTGTGTGTGTGTGTGTGTGTGTGTGTGTGTGTGTGTGTGTGTGTGTGTGTGTGTGTGTGTGTGTGTGTGTGTGTGTGTATGATTCACCACGGTCGTCTCCTGGTCAACCAGGCAGCCTTTCCCATTACGGAGCGAGCTCAGAGCTCATAGACCGATCTTCAGGTAGGACTGAGACCACAACACACTCCACACACCGGGAAAGCGAGGCCACAACCCCTCGATTTGCATCCCGTACCTACTTGCTGCTAGGTGAACAGGAGCCACATATTAAGAGGGTTTTCTTATTTGCCTTGTGTGTGTGTGTGTGTGTGTGTGTGTGTGTGTGTGTGTGTGTGTGTGTGTGTGTGTAGACGGAACAAGGCAAGGAAGGATCAAGTACAAAGTTTGCAGGACTGTACAGAGCACCCTTAGGAGACAACTAAGCTTTTTGTACGTAAGTCCAATGATCCTAAAGGTGCTTAGAATGGCGACGCGAGGGACGGGCCTACGTAGTTACATTACAAATATAGAAATTGATAAAAAAAAATTCAGGACATAAATTATTAAGTAAATAGTGTAATAAAGTAATATAGTAATCATTACTTACATAAAAGGTAGACAAGTAATTAAGAGTAAGTAAGGCAATAGACAAGCCTTCAACATCCTCATTATCCTGTGAATAAAGAATGTTACGTTCACCGGTTAAACTAGTAAGATTGGCATCGGAGAGCCGGTGAACAATAACAATAAAAAAAAACACTGCAGGTTCAACTGGTGAGGAAATGCAAAAGGGGGTCACTTTAAAAAGCTATTTTAATAACCCATAATGAAATTGACACATATATAACAAGAAACATGAAACACAGATATATAACATGAAACACAGGAAAATGACATACACATATACATATAACACAGTAATAAATACAACAATAAAGAACCCAACTTAATACCTAACAATAATCCTAATCCTATATAGAGGCAATGTGGAAAACACGGACGAGGGGAAGTGATACTTATGCGGTGTCGCAGTGGTGAAATGCTGGGTGATGGTTGATCCCACGGTAGACCCAAGAGGCGTTTGTGTTCACTGGTTGAGGCTTGGATCTCAACTTCCAATCCAGAAAGCCAAGAGCTGGGCTCAACACTTTCGGTTGAGTCGAAAAGGGCCGCGTGAATCCAACTTCGGGACAGTAGCGGGGCTTCATGAAACGGTGACGTGGAGGGTTCATGAGACGGTGACGTGGAAGGGGAGGCGGAGAGGTGGCGAACGAGGTAACAAGCGGAGGAGGTGATGGTAGTAATGCATGTTACGGGCGGGCCGTAACAAGAGATAAATTGTTAAATGTCTGTAGTACGTTCTTGAATGTTCTTATACTCACACAGTTAAACAAAATACACTTACGTAACTTTATATTTGTGGATATTTACATGGAGATATAATTAATCAAGCAAAATTAGCATAAGTTATTATTACTGTTTGTAGCCTCGTCAGATATTAATGCGTACATACCAGCAGCACCTCGCCTCGTGTCTACTTCCGTAACACTAATCAGGGTAAAATGTTTCCTCATTACACCACCATTATTTTGTAAGCGATAATTCTTAGCAAAATTTAACCATTTCCTGCGCGTACAGGATGTAATCTTTGTCCAGAGAGAGAGAGAGAGAGTTAGTGATGGCTATGTGTCTTGGTTCTAAAACCTTCAAGAATAACTGAAGTCGCTGTGCACAAACCCCTCATTTTCTACATTGTTTGCAGGAGGAAGATACTAATTAAGATATATATTGTGTCTGATAACGAAAAAAATAAATGTAGATTATGATTCAGACTACATTGTATAGAATCTCCATTTCAGTTACAATGGTGCCTATTATAAGATATGTTTTTTATCATTATTTTTCATATTTTCACATTTCTTATCTACTTTTTACAACGTAGCAGAACGTATTTCAACACCTAAAACAATGTCGATTCCGAGATATTATGACTTTTTTCCGTATCGGCATATGTTTGTGTGTTTCTTTCTAAGTCACCACAAATACATGTATCTATTTTTGTTTCAGAAGTAAGCAATAGTAATTATATACAGGGCCATCACGGGCAATCAGGTGTTCACTGCGATATACCGTAGTGGTGGAGAATGCGGTGCTGGCCAGACTGTGTAGAACGTTCCGGCATGATGAAGTGAAGGCAAATTTCCATCATGGGGTGTTTAGTGCGAATATATCTCCACCATCATGCGCAAGTAGCTTTTACACAAAAATTTTTCCTCATATGTATGCGGTGTTTTCAGGAAAGCTTACTAATATCATGCGCACGTGCTATTTTCTTTTTTTTTATTTTCTTTACAGTTTGTCATCACGGACGTACATGTCTTTCTTTTGTTTTCTCTCTGACGCGAGCGAGTAATCGTTGTGTGTGTGTGTGTATATGTAAGAATGTGTGTGTGTGTGTGTGTGTTTTGCCAGTAAAATAATAATAATAATAATAATAATAATAATAACAATAATAATAATAATAATAATAATGATGATAACAATAATTTTATAATGATAACGATAATAATAAGAGGTAATAACAATAATAATGATAATAATAATAATAATAATAATAATAATAATAATAATAATAATAATAATAATAAAAATAATAAAAATTAGGATATTGATATTACTACTACTACTACTACTACTACTACTACTACTACTACTACTACTACTACTACTACTGCTTCTGCTACTACCATCATGATCACCAACACCGCCACCACCACTACGTTCATCAATGACTTGTAAATAAATAGCGGTCTTCTTAATACCCTGACGTACTGCTTCCTCGATCCCACCCCACAAAGAACAATTATTCTGGGACGCCACGAATTTAAGGTGTCAAATACTAGGATGACGAAATTTTTATTCTATTTCGCTGCAACACCGAAACAATCATAAGGGTGACCAAATATACCACCCTTGCCCGTCTCCGCTCTTCAAATGGGTGACGCTTAGTGATGATTCCCAACACTGACGTACAACGAGGTCAAGTCAACGTCATCTGAGATCATCTACTCCCCCTCCTCTCCTTTCACTGACTGCCTTCCATCCCTTATCCTTTGCAGCGTCCTAGCGTCGTTTACTGTCACCTTCACTGTCCTACCTATGTCTCTTACTTTAGATAGATTAGTTTTTTTTTTTTTCATAAACAACCTCGTAAGACCCCACACATTAATGGTCTTGTTCTTTCTTACACTTCCTTGTGTTTATTTATTTATTTTTTTTTTATTATGCGTTCTTACTATTTTCTTTGATAGTCCCTTTCGTAATTTAGTAATATTACTCAGTATATTTCAAAAGGGATTGTTCACTACGTTAGCTTTGATACAAGTCAATGAATACTCCATTTCTTGTCGTCTCATTAACCTGATATATTTGTTTTCAAAGATAACACCGAGTTTCCATGTGTCATTTGTCCAGTCTCACTGTAAAATGTTTTGTGTGTTCCTTCCAATGAAATACCAATTTTTTTTTTTTTTTTTTATTCACTGTCATATATATATTTTTTTTACCACCTTCACCTTGCTCCAAACTGCTTGTTCAATCTATTCCCTCTGTAGTTGTACATGTTAATTATTCATTACCACGTTTGCTGATATACATTTTTTCATTCTACGGCATTCCTCCTATCTGCTGGTTCATTACAAGGTTTGTTGATTATAAAGTATATTAATTGTGATGCACTGGTTAGCCCAAGGATTTATATATTTTATTTCTTAATTTCAATTAGTTTTTTTTTTCTCTCTTTGTATATATATTTATATCACTTACACTGCTTTACTACACAGGATTTGCCAAAGATGTACCCTTTGATAAGGAAATAAGTTATGACACATCTGTGTACTTACCACTCATTATTCCATGTTCCATCGTTAGATGTGAACTTATTATCAGGTCGGCTAGAGCATCGAGTTCATGACTTTTGTATCTTGGTACTCTCCCCTTTTTACCTTCACGCTGTGACACTAATTAGGCAATTTGTCTCACTTTTAGCCCACACCTTCTCCTTACTTGATTATAAATACATCAAACTGTGTGGTGCCACTTTTTTTATGGCCCCACACAATCTTTGTCCCATCTTTATCGCTTACATATCTTTCATAACTAGTTTGGCACTGAGAACACTGGAAGTAGAAAGTTTCTTAGCCAAAACTGTTATATTATGATGTTGCTATATTATGCATGAGATAAGAACAGTTTTTCTTTGTGAGTTTTCACCAGATGCATAAAATTTGCTTTCCTTTTTTTTAGTGAAAAAGAGAAAATAAGGAAGTAGAGATTTCATTAAATATACAGATTTGCAAATCATATCATCTTCCGTTAATCACAAGAACACCCGTAGACTCGTGGATTATTATGAGTATAAATAGGTTAACTTTGACCTGTGAATTTGGAAGAACATTATTGTATAATCTCAACAAAAAATAATAAGAAAACCGTCACACATTTAGTTCATTATCACCGAGTAAATACACTTGGCTGAAATCGGAACGTGAATCTTAAGATAAAGAGAGATATGAGATGATATCACAATTCTGAACCGAATATTAGAATGACATCAAGAGAAGTAATGTATCCATTCCTTTCGTTTAAAAATTGTGTACAAATCAAGTCTTATCAAATGCTTTCATCTGACTGACTGTCTTCAGCCTCTTTCTTACTGCCACAATGTTGCATCTCTTGCTGACATCTACTATTCTACCGATCTTGCTAATTGCATGCCTCTCCTCCTGCAACCTCGCTACGCAATGTTTTCTTCTTCTTGTGTTAACTAGTACTCTGGTAAACTCTGGAACTCCCTACCTGCTTGTGTACTTCAGACTTCCTATGACTTGATACCATTTAAGATGGAAGTTTCAAGACATTTTTCCCTTTTTCTGGCAAACTCTCTCGGACCTTCAAGAAAAATTACTTTTTTTTTTTTAATGTCCTGGCCAATAGTGCCTGTAGGTAACTTGGCGTGGACGTCTGCCCGATCCCAGGGCACCACCTTACCCACTACACCACCGCCTCCTTAGTACACCCACCTACAAACTGAGTGAATAATCTAGTAATTTACCCGATTCATTGGAGAGAAAGTTGGGTGTCAATGTATGCATTTCGTCAACCTTAACTTATGGATAAGAAGTTATGGAACATGATTAATTGTAAAATATGAAATTAAGAGAACTCACATGGGAATGGAATGAACGATGGAGAGTACAATGGGGGCAGTCAAAACAGTGTGCGGCGTAGCTCAGGAAACGAACACATAATACTCTGTACAACTTTTTGGATAAAATATACTACGTTAAATTATCATAATACACTTGGATTACATAAACAACAGTGCAAGAGGGGTAAACAAATAATATATGAAAAAAGGAGAGTATATCCGAGGTAAACAAAGCCAGATATACGATGCAAATTACAGAACAGACCTTAGAAAAGGATGAGCAGTGAAATGCGAAAAAAAAAAAAAATTCTCCAGTGGATTGATGGTGACTGTGATAATGACGGAGAGTCCCTGATGGTGGTGATGATGATAGGTGAGGATGATAAAGGGAAAGATACTTCATATGCACTCACAAACCATATCAGTAAGTGACTTGCTGATTATATGGCACACTAAGATGAAAGACTGAGCCACATTTATTAAGTGAAGTACGTGTTTTTTTTTAATATCTCTACTGTGTTTTTCTGCTTCGCTAAATTTCAAGTTCCTAATGAAATGATTTTTTTTTTTTTTTAAGACTAGATGACTGGCAGATGCAATGATCAAGGGATACGTGATTAAAGAAATTCGCTAAACAACTTTAAAGTAATAACATTATGCCATGTTTATCAATTCCTGGCCGTGACTAATTCTGAAGTTTGATACGAAATTCCCAATGATGCGTCTCACTAATTCATCGATTACATTTCTGTTGCATAAACTTCTCAACATATATTAAAGAGAGAGTTGACTGGCAACATACTCCATTAAAGAGAGAGAGAGAGAGAGAGAGAGAGAGAGAGAGAGAGAGAGAGAGAGAGAGAGAGAGTGTGTGTGTGTGTGTGTATGTGTGTTTGCTGTGTCTGTGTTTAAGTAAGTAGGTAAGTATGTAAGTAAGTAGATAAGAAAATATTAATTGCTATGAAAAATAACATGTCCAATACAAGTATATACATTTTACAAAACTACGGTTCATCGAGGTCCCTGACAGACAGTTGTATTTCTAAAAATAATTTATTATGGATACCGAACTAAATTATTACAAGTAAATGAAATAATGTAAAGTAAATTAATAACTACTACTGTGCATTCATTCCTACAATTTCACTATCGATATCATTTAAATTTACACATTTCGTTGAGGTAGTAAACATTGTTTTTACTTCTTGCTTATACCTAGAAAAGTTGAATGTTGCAAGTAGAACTGTCTTGTCAAGAGGCATATTATTAAATTTGCCTGTGTGTGTGTGTGTGTGTGTGTGTGTGTGTGTGTGTGTGTGTGTGTTTATATTTGAGCTTTGAAAAATGTATCCCTAACTTCATTAACAACATATGCAGACTGAAGGTAGGAGCACCGAGTGAAGATAAAAGGCTGTGGGGAGCAGTTACCCTTCAAGTCCGACTGCCTGTACATCAAACAACAACACAAAGCTTTCTCAAAGCAAATTAAGACTTAAATATGAGACACTAATCAATTATTTATATACGCTGGAAAGGTTTCTGAAAATTTCATGCATGGCAGCAAATTACTTGAACAGATGACAGACGTCCCTTTGATAGAATGAGATGAATATTCACAAGCCAGTATTCGTGCAGCTGCGTCTAATTTTCCTCATACAGAAAAGTTGTGAAGAGGGAGGAAGAGATACGAGACATTATACTCTGAGGAATTTCTGCAGCTAAAACTTTAAGTCAGAGTTTAATTTTTTTTATCACTGACGTAAAGAGAGTTGGGAATAAACGTTTCCAATTTGTTCTTTCTAACAACACAATATCTACAAAATTATAAATTTGCAGATATTGCAAACACCTACCGAAACGATAACTTTTTTTTATTTTATTTTTTTTTTTTGTAAGCTCCATAACAGATAGGAGAGGCGTTAGCCAGAAAACAGTGACAAATGTCTTGAAACCTCCCTCTTAAAAGAAGTCGAGTCGTAGGATGTTGGAAATAATGAAGCAGGCAGGAAGTTCCAGGTTTTACCAGAGAGAGAAATGAAAGATTGAGAATACTGGTTAACTCTTGCATTGAGGAATTGGACAGAATAGGGATGAGAGGAAGAAGAAAGCCTTGTGCAGCGAGGCTGCAACAGGAGGGGAGGCATGCAGGTAGCAAAATCAGTAGAGCAGTTAGCATGAAAATAACGATAAAATATAATAAGAGATGCAATATTTCAGCGGTGAGAAAAAGGCTGAAAACACTCAGTCAGAGGAGGGGAGTTGATGAGATGAAAAGTTTTTGTTTCCACGCTATCCAATAAAAATGTATGAGTGGAACCCCCCCAAACTTGCGAAGAGTACTACATACAGGGATGGATAAGGCCCTTGTACAGAGTAAGCAGTTGGAAGGAAGAGAAAAACTGGCGGAGACGCCACAGAACGCCTAACTTCATAGAAGCTGTTTTTAGCAAGAGGTGAGATGTGGAGTTTCCATTTAAAATTGTGAGTAAAAGACAGACCGAGGATGTTCTATGTAGAAGAGGGGGACAGTTGAGTGTCATTGAAGAAGAAGGGATAGTTGTCTGAAAGATTTTTCAGGCATTGAACACTAATAAATTTTCTCTTCCTCAATAAGAAATCTTAGAAATATCAAAATTGTTCTGTGGCGTCCCTGCGTGATCTGTTGCCTTCGTGAAGGGTCGTCTCTGAAAGGACGAGGAAAGATGTAGGGTGATATCATCAGCGTAGGAGTGGATAAGGCAAGAAATTTGGTTAAGAAGATCATTAATGAATAATAGAAAGAGAGTGGATGGCAGGACAGAACACTGAGGAACACCACTATTAATAGATTTAGGAGAAAAGTGGCCGTCTGCCACGTCTGCAATAGAACGGTCGGAAAGGAAACTTGAGATAAAGTTGAAGAGGATAGAAGGATAGAAACCGTAGGAGGGGAATTTTTAGATCAAAGCTTTGTGCCAGACTCTATCAAGCTTTTGATATGTCTAACGCAACATCAAAAGTTTCATCGAAATCTATAAAAGAGGATGACCAAGACTCACTAAGGAACGCCAGAAGATCATCAGCAGAACGACCTTGACGGAAGCCACACTGGCGATCAGATAGAAGATTGTGAAGTGACAGGTGTTTAAGAATCTTCCTATTCAGAATAGATTCAAAAACTTTAAACAAGCAAGACATTAAAGCTAAAGGACATAAGTTTTAGGGATTAGAACGGTCACCCTTTTGAGGAAAAGGTTGAATGTAGGCAAACTTCCAGCAAGAAGGAAAGGTAGAAGTCGATAGACATAGTTGAAAAAGATTGGCCAAGCACAGAAACACAGTTCATAAGCCTTCCGAGGGTTTAAGCCAGTGAGGACATGGAAAACATCATTACGAAGAACTTTGATTGAAGGCATAAAATAGTCAGAGGAAGGAGGAGAGGGAGGGACAAGCCCAGAATCATCCGAGGTGGAGGTTTTGGCAAAGGTTTGAGAGAAGAGTTCAGCTTTAGAGACAGATGAGATGGCAGTGGTGCCATCAGGATGAAATAAAGGAAGGAAAAATGAAGGAGTGAAGTTGTTCGAAATGTTTTTTGCCCAGATCCCAGAAGTCAAGTGAGGAGTTACAGTTTGAAAGATTTTGACATTTTCCATTTATGAAGGAGTGTTTGGTAAGTTGAAGAACAGACTTGGCATGATTCCGGGGAGATATAAAAAGTGCATGAGATTTAGGAGATGGAAGGCTCAAGTACCTTTTGTGGGCACCGTCTCTATCACGTGTATAACACAAGAAAAAGCTGTGTTAAACCAAGATTGAGAAGGTTGAGGTTTAGAAAAAGAGTGAGGAATGTACGCCTCCATGCCAGACACTGTCACCTCTGTTAAGCGTTCAGCACACAAAGATGGATCTCTGACACGGAAACAGTAATCATTCCAGGGAAAATCAGCATAATGCCTCCTCAGGTCCCCCCAACTGGCAGAGGCAAAACGCCAGAGGCACCTCCGTTTTGGGGCATCCTGAGGAGGGATTGGAGAAATAGGTCAAGATACAGAAATGAGATTGTAATCGGAGGAGCCCAGCAGAGAAGATAGGGTAACAGCATAAGCAGAAGAATTATAGATAAGGAAAAAGTCTAGAATGTTAAACGTATCTCCAAGAGGGTCAGGAATACGAGTAGGGTGTTGCACCAGTTGCTCTAGGTTATAGAGGATAGCATTGTTGAAGGCTAGCTCACCAGGATGGTCAGTGAATGGAGAGGAAAGCCAAACTTGATAGTTGACATTGAAATCTCCAAGGATGGAGATCTCCAACAAAGGATAGAGGGACAAAATGTGCTTCACTTTTGAAGTTATATGGTCAAAGAATTTAATATAGTCAGAGGAATTAGTAGATAGATAGACAGCACAGATAAATTTAGTGATAGAGGGAGTGTTGAGTCTAAGCCAGATGGTGGAAAACTCCGAAGACTCGAGGGCGTGCTCACGAAAGCAAGTTAACTCGTTACGTACATAGACGCAACATCCAGAGGGGTTTAATACCACTTGTTCAAAATGTGCAGTGAACTTATAACTAAAGCCAGCATTGCCCTCGATGAACGCGTCCCTTTGGGTCTGAAAAGCTAAAGAGGAAGTCATATAGCCTGCCCTCTAAAGTAACTAACTGTTTTTCTTCACACAACGCTACATGCATCTAACTACACATAAAGCTTTCCTTTAAAATTCATAATTAATATGATGACTTCTACATCAGTCTCGGAACCCTAATTTGGGGAGAGACCATAAATGCTTCCAGATAGGAATATTCTACTATTATCGACCCTAATATTTTAATATTCTTTACACTTTTTTCTTCATCATCTTCTTTAACATTCGCCGTCTTATATCTAATTATCAATCGATAGAACACCACATCTCCTCTAATAAACTCCATTCTCTTTTCTTCACTAAAACACAAGTGTTTAAGGCAAATGACAGTATTTCCTTTTCTGTTCCCTCCTGCTTTCTCTATTCTCATCTACGTTCCAAAGCTAGATGTTGCATCTATGTGCACAATGAATTGACTTAATTTCGTGTTAGCACTATTGAATCTTCTGAGTTTTCCACCATCTGGCTACGACTT
>NC_059301.1:34990034-34994755 GCF_017591435.1 Portunus trituberculatus
TCCTGTGGAATATCTACGTGGATGATCTTCTCCAGCTACTGCCAGGAGTCATGGCCTATGCTGATGACTGCACCCTCTCCTATACCTATCCACGCCAGGACAGTGGGCGGGCTGCTGAGGCCATCAATCAGCAGCTACGAGTGATAAAGGAGTGGGGTGCTCGCTGGCAAGTGACATTCGCGCCGGAGAAGACACAAGCAATGGTTGTCTCGGTCCCCAGCCGCCATGGCAGCAATGGCAGGAAAGTTGTCTTTGGCGCTGCTGCTCTCCCACTCCAAGATGACGTCAAGATACTTGGAGTGGAGGTGGATCGAGGGCTGAGGTTTGACAGGCATGTCAAAACCATTGCCAAGAAAGCCTCTCACAGGATCTCCGCTCTCAGAAGGATCGCCAGTTTCCTCGACAGGAAGGGGAGACTGCTGCTGTACAAGGCACAGGTGCGGCCCCACCTTGAATACGCAGCTCTCTCCTGGATGTCCTGTGCCGCCACACACAGAAGGAGACTGGACAGCATCCAACGCCGCGCCATACGGCTAGTAGATGCTGCACTACCACCTCACCCAGAGCCTGAGCGTCCCCTTGATTCACTGGAACACCGCAGAGACGTGGCGGCGATCGTAGTGTTCCATAAGGCACAGGTGCAAAGAGTGCCACATCTGGCAGGGCTGCGTCATCCTCTAAGAGTCACCGCACGGAGCACGAGAACGGTGCTCAATGGTGGTGACGCCGTAGAGGTGCCGCGATCCCACGGGTGTCAGCATCAACGCACCTTCGCAGGACGCGTCTCCAGGATGTGGAACTTGTTCACGGCCGCGGTGCCTCACGTCCAGGAGATGAACACACACAGTGTCAAACTGATGGCACATAAGTGGAGACAGACACTGCCAACTCCTCTGACACTTTTGTGACGTGACACTCAGTGTAGTGCAGTGCGTGAATAGTGCTAGTGAAGTGAAACGAATAGTGCTCCATTTACATGCTGACCATCTTGTATATTATCTATTTTTAAGTCTTGTAAATATTGTAGAGAAATAGATTGTAGTACCCTTTAGAATAGGTAGCACACGACAGTGCGCCTTTGGGTACATGTTCCTTTGTATTAAGTTTTGTTTAAATAAAAAAAAAAAGAAAAAAAGAGAGAGAGAGAGAGAGAGAGAGAGAGAGAGAGAGAGAGAGAGAGAGAGAGAGAGAGAGAGAGAGAGAGAGAGAGAGAGAGAGAGACGTTTCCAACTCATGAAGGAGGACAACTCACCGCTGCGAGAGAAGAGGCTGTGCCGCGCAACATATGGCTTTGGGAGGAGGCTGACTGGCCATCCCTGCGGCAGGCTCTCAGTACCACGGATTGGGAGGCGCTGCTCGTCGAGGACGTGGAGAAGAAGGTCTCCGTCCTCACCTCGAAGCTACTTGACCTCCAGACCCAGTTTGTTCCCCATCGCACGTACCTCGCCAAAGCCACAGACCCTAAATGGTTCGGCTACCGCTGCCGGGTTGCTGCCGAGGCCAAATATGCGGCATGGCGAAGGTACAAGCGACGCCCCTCACACCACAACCTCGCCCTCCACCGAGCTGCGTGCAGGAGGATGACAGCCACATCCAAGTGGGCGCGGCAGCACTGGGAGGAAGTGATGAGGAGCAAACTCACTGGTCCTGGAGTGGGGAGCAAGGCGTGGTGGGCGCTCGTCAAGGAGCGGCAGGGCGTGCTGAGACAGGACAGCGTGCCCCCCCTCACCAGGCCAGACGGGTCCACGGCTACTAGCAGCGATGACAAGGCTGCTCTCCTGGCCGAACTATTTGCACAAAAAATGCAAGTAGACGACCCTCACCGCCCTCCACCTGAGCTGCCCCGAGACTGACCACACCATCACGTCGGTCTCCGTCACCGCGGCACAGGTGAAGAGAGTACTCGAGGAAATCGATGCAGGAAAGCCACAGGCCCTGACAACATCAGTCCTCGGGTACTAAAGAACTGTGCCGAGGAGTTATCTGCACCTCTCGCCAACATCTTCGCTGCCTGCCTCGAGGAGGAGAAGTGGCCATCTGCCTGGAAAGAAGCCTGTGTGGTTCCCGCCCACAAGAAAGACTCCAGGACGGACCCGAGCCACTACCGACCCATCTCCCTGCTGTCGGTTGTTGGCAAGGTGTTTGAGAAGATGTTGGCTGCCGCCCTAGAGAAACACCTTGCAGACAACGGTCTCCTCTCGCCTCACCAATTTGGGTTCAGGCCGGGCCGATCCACCTCAGATCTGCTTCTCCTCCTCTCACAAGAGTGGCAGGACTCCCTCGACGAAGGCCGGGACACACTCGTGGTGGCGCTTGACATCGCGGGCGCCTATGATCGGGTGTGGCACTCCGCCCTGCTGGCAAAGCTGCGTGCCAAAGGCGTAGCCGGGAGCCTGCTGTCTCTTCTTGATGACTACCTCCATGGTCGTTCACTACGGGTAGTCATCAATGGACGGTCCTCAGCGCCTGCCCCATAGAAGCCTCAGTTCCACAGGGCTCTGTATTAGGGCCAGTCCTGTGGAACATATATATAGACGATTTACTTCGCCAGCTCCCCACAGTCAAAGCCTATGCTGATGACTGCACGGTGGCCGTCTCCTACTGCCGCCAGGACAGTAGGCGCGCTGTTGCTGCAGTCAACAGGCAGCTGAAAACTGCAGAGGAGTGGGGGGCGCTATGGCAGGTCAACTTCGCGCCTGAGAAAACACACGCTATGGTCGTCTCCCGGTCCCGCCGCCACCCAGGCCGTGGAGGGACAAATAAGGTTTGGGGGTGTCCAGCTGCCCCTCCAAGACGACATCAAGATCCTGGGTGTGGCCATTGACCGGGAGCTGCGCTACGACCAGCACCTCGCGTCTGTGGCCCGCCAGACCTCTCAGCGTGTGTCAGCCCTCCGCAGGGTGGCAAGCAACCTGGATCCCCAAGGCATCCTGACGCTGTACAAGGCTCAGATCCGCCCTTGTATGGAATACGGAGCCTTGACGTGGATGTCCAGTGCTGTCACCCACACCAGGCGACTCGATGCGGTGCAGAGGCGCGCTCTCCGACTGCTGGGGGACGATGAGGAGTTCGCCGACGGTGTGACATCCCTGGAGCACCGTCGCGATGTGGCAGCTCTGACAGTCTGCCACAAGACACAGGTGCTCCACACTCCCACCTCACCCGCCTGTACTTGCCGCCTCACCACGCCCAACGCGCGACGCGACAGGCAGCGGCCGGAAGACGTGTGACGGTGCCACGATCACACACGTCACAGCATCTGAGGACGTACAAGGCCAGGGCAGCGCGTCTCTGGAACGGCTTCACGGAGGCCACACCTGGTGTGGCAGACATGTCAAATCACCAGGCGAAAGTGGCTGCCAACACCTGGAGAGGCACACTCCCCACACCGTTCCTGTCCAGCTCCTCCTGTACATAATGTATATAAAGTATAGTGTATCATGCTAGCTGGCGCGGGTACCACCTCAGGTACCTGCCACCCACATAAACTTTTAGAATAGTTGCCTAGTGTCCACTAGCAACTTTAAGTTTATTATGTAAATATTGTAATGGTAACTAAGTTTAAATAAAAAAAAAAAGAGAGAGAGAGAGAGAGAGAGAGAGAGAGAGAGAGAGAGAGAACATAATTCAGGCGTTCTTTGGCGTCTCTGCGTGATCTGTTGACTTCGTAAAGTGTTGGCCGTCTCTGAAAGGACGTGGTAAGATGTAGGGTGGTATCATCAGAGTAGGAGTGGATATGAAAAGAAATTTGGTTAAAAAGATCTTTAATGAACAACAAAAAGAGGGTGGGTGACTAGACAGAACACTGAGGAACACCACTGTTAGTAGACTTAGGAGAAGAACAGTGGCTGTCTACCACGGCTGCAATAGAACGGTCGGAAAGGAGACTTGAGATAAAGTTGTAGAGAGAAGGATTGACACCGTAGGGGGGCAGTTTTGAAATACAATGCTTTGTGCAAGACTCTCTCAAAAGCTTTTCATTTGTCTAACGCGACAGCAAAAGTTTCACAGAAATCTCTGAAAGAGGATGACCAAAACTCAGTAAGGAAAGCCAGGTCACCAATAGAGCGACCTTGACTTAAGCCACACTGGCGATTGTGAAGTGACAGATGTTTAAGAATCTTCCTGTTGCGGATATATTCAAATACTTTAGACAAGCAAGAAATTAAAGCTATAGGACATAAATTTGAGGGATTAGAACGGTCACCATTTTTAGGATCAGGCTGAATGTAGGCAAACTTCCAGCAAGAAGGAAAGGTAAAAGTCGGTAGGCACAGTTGAAAGAGTTTAACCAGCCAAAGTGCAGGCACGGAAGCACAAATTTTGAAAACAATAGGAATGACCCCATCAGGCCCATAAGCCTTTTGAGGGTATAATCCAGCGAGGGCATGGAAAACATCATTACGAAAAACTTTAATCGTAGGTATGAAATAGTCAGAGTGAAGAGTAGAGGGAGGAACAAGCAGAGATTCATGCAATGTGGAGTTGTTAGCAAAGGTTTGAGAGAAGAATTCAGCTTTAGAGACAGAAGAGATGGCAGTGGTGCCTTCAAGAAGAAATAAAGGAGGGAAAGATGAAGAAGTAAATTTCTTGATATTTTTGCCCAGATGCCAGAAATCACTGGGGGAGTTGGAATTTTAAAATTTCTGACGTTTTCTATTTATGAATGAGTGTTGGTAAGTTGAAGAACATACTTGGCATGATTCCGGGCAGAAATATAA
>NC_059301.1:34995255-34997755 GCF_017591435.1 Portunus trituberculatus
ATATATATATATATATATATATATATATATATATATATATATATATATATATATATATATATATATATATGGGTTGGTGGGTGATGGAAAGAAACTCCAGGAGTAGCAGGAGTATTTTTATTTCTCCAACGTTTCGCCCATAGGGCTTCTATATATATATATATATATATATATATATATATATATATATATATATATATATATATATATATATATATATATATATATATATATATATATATATATATATATATATATATATATATATATATATATATATATATATATATATATATATATATATATATATATATATATATATATATATATATATATATATATATATATATATATATATATATATATATTTAACTTCAGAAACATACTGAATCTCTTTCCTTTCCTTTTCCTTCCAGCTTTGGCGTTCCCCTCCCTTCACTGCCTATTCCGAAGAACTAGCCTTTAACTTTGCTATTTTTCACGACCTAATGTCCTAGAGCAACTGTTTCAACACTACTTTAATTCCTGATCGTTTTATAGATAAACTAACATTATTGATCTTTTCCTAACTTCTAGTCCTTGCGCTTATGTTGTCACCCTATTTTCACTGTTGGATTCCTCTGCTGATGATATCATATATCTATAATTGCAATACCTCCTCAGAATCCCACAAAGTAGTTTTCCCTTCTGCGGTTGAGCGACCTAAAGAGATATCAAACTGCTTTTCATTGGAATGACTAATGAATCCGTGTCAGAGACCCTAACTCTGAACGCATGATAGAAGTGATGATGTCTGGCACTGAGGTGTATATTTTTTACTCTTTCCCTTAATTAACGAAACGTTCCAAACCTAGGTTTTACGTACCCTGATCCTAAAAAGGGTGATCGCTGTATTACCTCATACTAATGTATCATCATACTGTTTAAATATTCAACCTACCTAAAGTTGTTTAAACTATCATAAACAGGAAATTTCTTAAAAATCTATCACTACAAAACTTTCAATCTGATCATCAGTAAGGGTTCCGTCAAATATTTTTGGTTTCCTTACTCAATCTTGATCATTGTCTTTTTTAGAGATTTTGATAAAACTTTTACTGTTTCCTTAGGCATATCAAAACCTTTTGTTAGATTATGCTACAAAGCTTTCATTTCGAAACTACTCTCCCACGGCTTCTATCCTTCTTTTTGTTACTTCCTCTCCTTCCGTTCTATAGTTATTGTGGTAGATGGCCACTGTTCTTCTAAATCATAGTATGAATAGTGGTGTTCATCAGTATTCTATCCAGTCACCCACTCTCTACCTATTATTCACCAATGATCTTTTAAACCAAACTTCTTGTTTTATCCACTCCTACGCTTTTCCCAGTCTTCCCTTCAAGAAGCAAACAATACGCACAAGTAAGTCACCAAACATCCAACTTCTGATCTCAGTAAAATTTCTGATTGGGTAAAAAATGCAAACTTGATATTGTTCAATGTCTTAAAAGCTCATTTCCTCCATCAACCAACTCGACACGAACTTCCAAACAAGTACGCTCTCCTTAAAGACACCGAACCATCTCCTCTACGCTGAACATCCTCAGTTTGTTCATTAATTGCAATCTAAATTAGATGTTTCACATCTCATCTCTAGCTAAAATAACATCTATAAAGTTAGGTGTTCTGAATTGTCACCGCCACTTTTTCTTTTCTGATCACCACAGCTAATAACTCTTTATACGAGGGGGGCTTATTAGTCCATGTATGAAGCATATGATTCACATGAAATGATAGAAGACAGGATGGTATCAAAAGCTTTTCGTCTCATCAACTCTTCTACTGCAACTGACTGTAGTCATTCTTATTCTTATACCCTCAGTCTTACAGATCTTGCTATCTTCTTTCACTGTTTTCATACAAACAACTCTTTTGCACGAAACTTTTTCCTTCTCTTATACTTATTCCGTCTACCTCCTACTGCAAGAGTTAACCGGTATTCTCAATCATTCATCCGTTTCTATGGTAGACCATGGACCTTCCTGAGCATTTCTGCATTCCTATGACTTGAACTTTTTTCAAGAGGGCGGTTTACTTACATTATAACTTTTGACTGTCGCTTTTTACTGTTCGGAGACCAACACCTCAGTGGGCCCTTTCTTCCATTACACTTTTGTTGCCCTTCTTAGATAATATACACACACGTACACACATACATGCACATGCTAACGCACACGCACTCTTACACACACGCGCACACATACACACACACATGCTCACGTACATGCACACGCATACAATCACACACACACACACACACACACACACACACACACACACACACACACACACACAAAAGCAACCAGATGAGACACAAGCACCAAAGCAACACAAGCAAGGGTGAGGTTGAATAAAAACGAACAAGGAGAGAAAAGATAATGTTATCCATACACACAGTCACACAGCGACACAGCGGGTGCACAGCAATGTGGACAATGACATTAAGGCAGACACGCAAGGA
>NC_059301.1:35002755-35012755 GCF_017591435.1 Portunus trituberculatus
AGATGATGGTGATGGTGGTGGGGGGACCAGTGGTGGCAATGGAATGTTGCTGGAGTGGCCACTACAATGTGGTATTGTTGACGATGACTGTGTGTGTGTGTGTGTGTGTGTGTGTGTGTGTGTGTGTGTGTGTGTGTAATTCACCACGATCGTCTGCTGGTCACTAGCCAGCCTTTTCCCATTACGGAGCGAGCTCAGAGCTCATAGACCGATCTCCGGGTAGGACTGAGACCACAACACACTCCACACACCGGGAAAGCGAGGCCACAACCCCTCGAGTTGCATCCCGTACCTATTTACTGCTAGGTGAACAGGAGCCACACATTAAGAGGCTTGCCCATTTGCCTCGCCGCTTCCCGGGATTCGAACCCGGGCCCTCTTGATTGTGAGTCGAACATGCTAACCACTACACTACGCGGTGTGTGTGTGTGTGTGTGTGTGTGTGTGTGTGTGTGTGTGTGTGTGTGTGCAACCGATACAACAATCATTACTACTATCACTACCAACCACCATTACCTCTATCACCGGCTTTAATGCTGCTATCACTACCATTTTTAGAGTTGTTGCTACTATTACTACTGTTACTATTACTATTACGACTACTACTACTACTACTACTACTACTACTACTACTACTACTACTACTACTACTACTTCTATTGCATCCAAAGTTACTACCAACTGCACCCTAACAAATACAACCATTCTCTTTAACCCTCGCAATAGCCCAAAATACTATACTCTTAAATCACCACTTGCACACCTACAACCACCACCACCACTACCACCAACATCCACCATCCACAGCAACACCGCAGATGCTAATACCTGCCTTCTTCTACCGCCAACATTCAATCTCCGAACAAAAAGAACAAGAACATCATCATCATCACCACCAACACCAACAACAACATTATAATCCTCATCATCATCACCACTACAATAACAATAACCATCACAGTTTACATTATCATTATCCCCTTCATAATTTATCGTCAGCACTACTAACACATCACAGTCACCATAATCACACCATAACCACACCATAAGCACCTCTATCCCCATTACAGTTACCCTTACCACTCCCGCGACCACCCCAATCCCAACCACCACCACCACTACCGTCACAGGCACAGCCAGCACCGCCGCCTGGATCAATATGTACCTTTATTTGAAGATAAAGCCGAGAGAGGTAATCTAATTAAACTTTTTGAATCCTCTAAATAAAATTGACAACTTGGACCGTGACAAGATTTTTCGGTCTGGTAAGCGGCGCACGAACAAAGAAAATAAAAAGGAAAGACTGAGAAAGAAACACCAAGGAAGACAATCGGCTAGGATAAAGAAAAAGAAAAAAAAGATACAGTATAAAGAGAAGATTAAACGAGAGAGAGAGAGAGAGAGAGAGAGAGAGAGAGAGAGAGAGAGAGAGAGAGAGAGAGAGAGACAAGAGGCAGTAGAATTTTGTTTCCGAGACTCTTACCGTCTGGACAATATTCTTTACATCAAAGTGAATCAAGCTTTTGTTTTGTTTGAGAGTGAAAGAAGAAAAGAAATGCGTAACTCGGGAGGAAGATGTGACAAATGTGTTGGTAAGGTGGTGCGAATCTCAGACTAAAGCAAGGCCACTGATTATATATTGTTTCAAAGAGAGAGAGAGAGAGATTGCGAACAAGTATTATTATTTGTTGTATCTGAGTTTCGCTACCGTTCATTTCAATCCAGCACGTAACTGTATTGGAGTAACTTTTTCCCTATTATGTACATTCCGGATAATTGGAATAGTGCAGAGCTCTGTCCTAGTCTTCTTCATCCTCCTTTCTTTCCAACCAACACCAGCAACAATCACTACACACTGGTGCATCCTCACATTTCGAACAATATCAGTTGCACTTGCCTACGTATACTTATGAGTGCTTTTTTTTCCCTCATTTTTTTTATTTTCCCTTCATTATACTATTAACCTAAAGTTTTCACAATACTGCTGCTGCACAAGAACTCGATCTGCTCATCATACTCCACACTTACCACTAATTATCAGTCATTACTACTGACATTATTCCTTCGCCACTACCGACACTATTAACAAAACTAACATCATCGACATGAATACCAACAAGCAATAACAACAACAAAATTTTGACCTTCATCAACACCAATAAGAGCACCATTAACAACAAGAGCGACGACTTTCTCTCCTCCATCACCACCAACGCCACAAATTCCACCAACAACAGTAACTAACAATAACACACATAACAACAACAATTTCTCCCTCCAACACTCCGCCACCACTATCACAAACATCATCAATAAACACAACCAGAAAAGAAGCAGCACCGCATTAACGGCATAAAACATAAAAGAACATAGGTATAAACTTGACTTCCCCGCACTCAATGCCTCCATTTCTGGCATCCTCCTCTCTCTCACTCTCCTTCTCTCCCTCTTCTTCCTTTCACCAGTCCTCTTTCCTTTCCTCCCTTCCTCTGTTTACCCATTTCAGTCGTAATGGAGAAAGATCCCCAGATACAGAGGAATTAATGGAAACAAACTGGGACGTCCAAGGAACCCGGAGAGCAAGAGAGAGGCAGGAAATTAAGTGTTCTGTTAAGGTTTTCCATCTAATCACTACATGTATAGAAAGTCTTGGAACGTAACACACTGTTTGCCATATCTCTCTGCCACTTTCTCTCCTCTCCTCTTCTCTCTCTCTCTCTCTCTCTCTCTCTCTCTCTCTCTCTCTCTCTCTCTCTCTCTCTCGTCTGACAGCTTTCTTCTCCTCCCTCTTCCATGTCTTACGGTTAAGTGAATTTCCATTCATTCTGTCTGCATATTCAGTTTTTTTTACGTAGCAATATATCAGTCTCTTCCTTTCTTCCTCCGCACCCATTCGCCTCTTCTCCCAGCAACGCTATTATCATCACAAATTCAACTGCTAAATACCCCACATCATGATATAATTTTGGCACTAATAAGGTAGATAATTATTTATCTATTTACCTTCAGATAATGAAGGGAGGGAAATGAAAGGAGAGAAAAACGAGAAGGAGAAGCGGCAATAGGAGGATAGAAAGGAGGAGGAGGAGGATAATGAGGAAGATGAGTTGGAGATGGATGAGAAGGAAGAGGAGGAGAATTAAGAAGGAAGATGAGGTGGAGGTGGAGGAGGAGGAGGGGGGAAAGGTGAAGAACAATCTGGATTCATCAAATCTTTTACGAAGTCTCTAGTTAGTAAATCTTCCCGTAATTCACCACGCAACGAAGACATTCGCCAAGCACTTTAGAAACCTGTAATAGCGGTGGGTCTAGGACAACGACGGCTGAAAGTAAGGAGGTCCAGTTTTCCTCGCCAGACAAGAGGCCAGCGACCTCCGTTCAAACGCTCGGAGACTAACAAAATATCCAGGTGTCCCACTACTTGGGCCCAGATTCAATTTGCGCTCGTCTTTAGAGTTCCAAGAAGGTGTATACCACTTCGCTCCCTTACTGCTCGTGTCGCTAGTCCTCCTCAACCAATCCCAGTGCTCCCCCCTCTCTTCCACCTGCCCCTCCTTGCGCACTTTGGCACAACACAGTCACGTCATTTCATTCCGCCCAAGTCTTGAATTGATCAACCTCCCCACCTATTTTTCCCTATTTGACACTGGCTTACATAGACTCAGGAACCTATAACCGATACTCGTGTGCCTTTGTGCTAGAAGTGAGTGTGTGTGTGTGTGTGTGTGTGTGTGTGTGTGTGTGTGTGTATGTGGGAATGAGTAAATGAAATCCAGTTCTACTCCGCCAGGCAAATCTGAACTGCATAATGAGCGACATAGAGAGTGAGTGAGTGAGTGAGTGAGTGAGCGAGCGAGTGAGTGAGCGAGCGAGTGTGTGAGCAAGCAAGTGAGCAAGAGGTTTACCATCTCCAGCAAGTTTAGTTCCGATAAAGCATGCCTGTGAATTATTCTTCTGATTAATTCACACGATCTCTCTCTCTCTCTCTCTCTCTCTCTCTCTCTCTCTCACCAGCTGAGTGGCTTTCTTTTTCTGGCACAAAATGTCCTGCAAGCTGGAGGGAGAAGAGAAAACGGGAAAGAGGACACACAAAAAAACAAAGCAACAACGTCCCAATGTGGTGGTTTCTCCAACGAAAGTGAGAGAAAGAGGTGTGTTGGCGTCAAGTGGCTAAGGGTCCACTGTTAAGATTTTTTTATTACCTCCCTTGTGTGTCTTTGTTTTCTTCTCCTTTTAGTCCAGGATGCTGACCTATTAGAATCAATAAAACCCGAGGAAAGGATGTAAGGGAGAGAGATGGAGATGAGGAAGAGAGGAAGAAAGAGAAGGAGAGAAAGAGGAATAGAGGGAGGGAGGAAAGAAGTTTCATCCATCTCAATCTTTTAGTTTTTTTTTCGAGAGTTATTCTAACCGATGAGAAGAGGACAGGAAAGGATAGGAGGGAGGGAAAAAGATAAAAGGAAAGAAAGAAAGGATAGTTGTATCCATTTGGTCCTTGTATGATTTAACTTCTCTCTCTCTCTCTCTCTCTCTCTCTCTCTCTCTCTCTCTCTCTCTCTCTCTCTCTGCAATTTCTTTTCTCTTCTTTTAGTGTCTCTCTTTACGACTTTCCCTCCTTTCGTCCATTGCTTTCCCCCATCTTTTCTCTCTGTTCTCTCTCCCTCCATCGCTTTTCCTTTTCCCCTCCCATCCCACCCCATTCTTCCTTTACTCTCACATTCCTTGGTTCCCTCCCCTTCCTACTTTTGCAATTCCTTCTCTCTTAGTCCCAGTTTGCGTTGCATTTCCCTTCACTCACAATTTTTCTTATTTTCACTTTTCCTGCCTTTCTCAGTTCCATCTCTACATCGCCCCCTTGCCTCATTTCACCTTCAAGTTTCCCAGCGCTCTCTCTCTGTCTCTGTCTCTCTCTCCCTCTCTCTCTCTCTCTCTCTCTCTCTCTCTCTCTCTCTCTCTCTCTCTCTCTCTCTCTCTCTCTCTCTCTCTCTCTTCAATTTAAACACGCCTCCACAGTTCAGTTCATCAATGCTTCCTTTTTGATATGGTAAAATTTCCACAGTGCAGATCCGCGACTCACATGCACACTGCCTTAATGAGAGGCTGACGTCATGTTTGTGTTACGAGAGGCATGATTAACTGTGACGCTATCCAGGTTAATTAATTGGACTCCTCATAATGATCATGACGTCCATAGGAGGCTCGTTGCTTCAACTTATAATGTTATAACGATTGACGATGGCTTTTATTTTATTTATTTATTATTTTTTTCTTTTTTGGTTGTGAGTGTTGTTAATATTGTCGTTACTTCTTTTAGTACCGATACTATTACAAAAGGTACACCACCAACAACAACAACATAAACAACAACAATAACAACAAAAGATTCAACTTAAAAAACAACAACAACTATTACTAATACTGCTACCATAATATCAACTACTACTAATAATATTGATCCTAATACAAAAACTAATAATACTAATATAACAACTATTACTAGTACTAGTACTACTACTACTACTACTACTACTACTACTACTACTACTACTACTACTACTACTACTACTACTACTACTATTATTACTACTACTACTACTACTACTACTACTACTACTACTACTACTACTACTACTGCTACTACTACTACCACTACTACTACTACTATTACTGCTACCACTGCTGCTACTGCTGCTACTACCACCACTGCTACTGCTACTGCTACTGCTGCTGCTGCTGCTGCTGCTGCTGCTACTGCTGCTGCTGCTGCTGCTACCACCACCACCACTACTACTACTACTACTACTACTAACTACTAACTACTACTGAGACTAATAGCTATACTTCTACTACTACTGCCACTAAAACTACTACTACTACTACTACTACTACTATTACTTCTAATACTACTACATTTTTTTATGTAGGAAAGAGAGCCAGCCAAGAGCAAAAAAAAGAAAAGATTGAAAAAAAAGGCCTACTTGAGTACTGGTTCTCTAAAAAGAACAAAACAGTCAGCCAAAATTAGGGAGCAAATGCCTCGATACCTCCCTCTTAAAAGAAGACAAGTCGTAGGAAGTCGGAAATACAGATGCAGGGAGGGAGTTCCAGAGTTTACCAGTGAAAGGTATGAATGACTGAGAGTACTGGTTAACTCTTTCGTTAGAGAGTTCGACAGAATAAGGATGAGAGGAAGAAGAAAGCCTTGTGCAGGGAGGCCGCAGAAGGAGAGGAGGCATGCAGTTACGAAGATCAGTACAAGAGTAAGAATGAAAATAGAGATAAAGGATAGAAAAATATGCAACATTTCGGCGGTGAGAAAGAGGCTGAAGACAGTTAGTCAGAGGAAGGGAGTTGATGAGACGAAGAGCTTTTGGTTCCACACTATCTAGTGAAACTGTGTGACCGGAACACCCCCAAACATGCGAAGAGTACTCCATACAGAGACGGATAAGGCCCTTATATAGAGTAAGCAGTTGGAGGGTCGAGAAAAAACTGGCGGAGACGCCTCAGAACACCTAACTTCATAGAAGCTGTTTTAGTAAGAGATGAGATTTGAAGTTTCCAGTTAAGATTATGAGTAAAGGACAGACCGAGGATATTCAGTGTGGAAGAGAGAGACAGTTGAGTGTCATTGAAGAAGAGGGGATAGTTTCCTGGAAGGTTGTGTCGAGTTGATATATGGAGGAATTGAGTTCTTGAGGTATAGAAAAGTACAAGATTTTCTCTGCCCCAATTGGAAATCTTAGAAAGATCAGAAGTCAGGCGTTCTGTAGCGTCCCTGCGTGATCTGTTGAATTCCTGAAGTGTTGGTCGTCTCTGGAAGGACGGTGAAAGATGTAGGGTGGTATCATCAGCATAGGAGTGGATAGGGCAAGAAGTTTGGTTAAGAAGGTAATTAATAATAGAAAGAGAGAACCCTGAGGAACACCACTATTAATAGATATAGGAGAACAGTGGCAGTAGCAACAGAACGGTCGGAAAGGAAACTTGAAATAAAGTTGCAGAGAAGGAAAGAAACCGTAGAAGGGCAGTTTTGAAATCAAAGATTTATACCAGACTCTACCAATAGGTTTTGATATGTCTAACGCTACAGCAAAAGTTTCACGGAAATCTCTAAAAGAGACTTAGTAAGGAAAGCCAGAAGATCACTACAAGAGTGACCTTGACGGAAGCCATACTGGCGATCAGATAGAAGATTGTGAAGTGACAGATGTTTGAGAATCTTCCTATTCAGGACAGATTAAAAACTCTAGACAAGCAAGAGATTAAAACTAAAAGACGGTAGTTTGAGGGATTAGAACGGTCATCCTTTTAGGAACAGGCTGAATGTAGGCAAACTTCCAGCAAGAAGGAAAGGTAGAAGTCGATAGACAAAGTTGAAAGAGTTTGGCCAGGCAAGGTGCAAGCACAGAAGCACAATTTTTGAGAACAATAGGAGAGATCCCATCAGATCTATAAGCCTTCCGAGGGTTTAGGCCAGAGAGGGCATGGAAAACATCATTACGAAGAATTTTAATTGTAGACATGAAATAATCAGAGGGAGGAGGAGAGGAAGGGACAAGCCCAGAATCACCCAAGGTGGAATTGTGAGCAAAGGTTTGAGAGAAGATTTCAGCTTTAGAGACAGAAGAGATGGCAGTAGTGTCATCAAAGTGAAATAAAGGAGGGAAAAGTGGAAAAGTTAAGTTATTTGAGATGTTTTTGACTAGATGCCAGAAGTCTTGAAGGGAATTTGAGTTTGAAAGATTTTGACATTTTCTATTTATAAAGAGTATTTGGCAAATTGAAGAACAGACTTGGCATGATTCCGGGCAGAGATATAAACTGCGTGAGATTCAGGAGATGGAAAGCACAAATACTTTTTGTGGGTAACCTCTCTATCATGTATAGCACGCGAACAGGCTGTGTTAAACCAAGATTTAGAAGGTTTATGTTCAGAAAAAGAATAAGGAATTTACGTCTCCATGTCAGACACTATCACCTCTGTTATGCGTTCAGCAAAAAGAGATGGGTCTCTGACACTGATCAACAATTATTCCTGGGAAAATCAGGATATCTCCTCAGGTCCCCCCACAACTGGCAGAGGCGAAACGCCAGAGGCATCTCCGCTTTGGGGGATCCTGAGCAGGGATTGGAGAAATACGACAAGACACAGAAATGATACAGATATATATATATATATATATATATATATATATATATATATATATATATATATATATATATATATATATATATATATATATATATATATATAGAGAGAGAGAGAGAGAGAGAGAGAGAGAGAGAGAGAGAGAGAGAGAGAGAGAGAGAGAGAGAGAGAGAGAGAGAGAGAGGATACCATCTCTGTATTTCCTGCGTCCCTCTGTTTTGGCTTTACACGCTGGCGTCCCTTTTCAGTCATGCTTGTGTTGTCCAGGGACCCGGACATACACACGTGCTCAATCCTCGAATCATAGTTGTGCAGTCACACGCACACCACTCACTCACGTTCGGTCCATCCTGTGTCTTTGTATCCAGCCTTTTCTCCAATATATTGAAGTTACCCGCGTCTTGTTTGCCTAACCTTCTACAATATGGACCAGTGGTATTACCAACAATACACGATTTTGGTAGCAAGCAGTGATGACTCCTACGTCTGCCTCAGCCCGCTCCTACCGGCCGCCTTTGCCAACATATTACCAAGCTTTAGACAACCGTTCCTTGGCTTCACTCAACCTTGTCTCCCTGTGCTGGCCACTAGTTTCTGTCACTAATTGCAGTCTCGCTGTCCCCACTAGCAAATAATTTTGGTGTCATCGGCGACCGCTATCTTACTACTGCTACTACTACTACTACTACTACTACTACTACTACTACTACTACTACTACTACTACTCCTACTACTACTCCTACTACTACTATTTCTACTAGAACTACTATTGCTATTACTACCACGACTACTACTGCTGCTGCTACTAATACTGATACAAGCACTATTAGCATTATTAATATCACTACTACTAGTCTACTAATACTAATACTGCTACTACAAGTATTACTATTACTATTACTAATACTAGTCTACTACTGCTAATACTGCCACTACTAGTATTACTATTACTATTACTACTATTTCTTCTACTACTACTAGTATTACTACTACTACTACTACAACAACAACTACTACTACTACTACTACTACTACTACTACTACTACTACTACTACTACTACTACTACTACTACTACTACTACTACTACTACTACTACTACTACTACTGCTACTATTGCTACTACTATTACTACTGCTGTTGCTGCTGCTGTTACTGATGCTGCTACCTCGACCAAAATGTTGTATCTCATGCTATCTTTTATCGCTATTTTCATGCTAACTGTTCTATTGTTCTTGCTAACTGCATGCCCTTTCTCTCTTCCTGTTGCCTTGCTGTAGAAGGCTTTCTTCTTCCTCTCATCCCTTTTCTGTCCAACTAACTAATACAAGAGTTAACCAATACTCTCAATCATTCATTACTTTCTCTGGTAAACTCTACGTAGAACTCCCTACCTGCTTCTGTATTTCCATCTTCCTAAAACTTGACTTCTTTTAAGAGGAAGGTTTCAAGACATAAAATTTTGTCCCTGAGTTTTGGATAGCTCTTTTAATCTTTAAGAGAACTGGTAATCCTGTGGGACTTTTTTTTTTTTTACTTTTGTTGTCATTGGCCAGCGTCCCTTCTTACATAATAAAAACAGCAGTATCTGAACCAGCAGCAGCATCAACAACAACAACAACAGCAATAAAACCAGCAGTAGCAACAGCAACGGTAACTGAGCCAGCAGCAGCAACAGCAATGATATTCAGCATCAGCAGCAGTAACGGTGACAACCAGCAGTAGCAGTGAAAACCACCAGCAATAACAGTAGCAGCAGCAGCAGTAACTAAAGCAGCAGCAGCAGCAGCAGCAGCAGCAGTGACAAAACCAACAGGAACAACAAAGTTAGTCACTGATACCGTCACTT
>NC_059301.1:35015255-35017755 GCF_017591435.1 Portunus trituberculatus
TATATATATATATATATATATATATATATATATATATATATATATATATATATATATATATATATATATATATATATATATATATATATATATATATATATATATATATATATATATATATATATATATATATATATATATATATATATATATATATATATATATATATATATATATATATATATATATATATATATATATATATATATATATATATATATATATATATATATATATATATATATATATATATATATATATATATATATATATATATATATATATATATATATATATATATATATATATATATATATGTAAATATATATACAGGGTGCAGCAACATAATTTCCTTTTTTCCAAAGGCAATAAAACAAGAGGTATAAATCAGAAAGGTTTTAATTTTGTTTCATAATGATAGTACATATTTAAAGTTTTGTTTCACACAGTTTTGAAAATCATATCAGGTAGGTGACGTCCCCCATTGTCCATACACTGCATAAACCGATTTCGAGTGTTTGTCATGACCCTCAGTAGCATATCAGCTGGTATACTGGCAATTTCTTCTCGGATGTTGGCCTTTAAGTCTGGTGGGCTTCTCGGGTGGTTGACATAAACACGGGATTTCAAATATCCCCACAAATAAAAATCACAAGGTGACAAATCGGGGGAACGGGCTGGCCACTCCAAATCGCCCCTTATTGAAATGAGGCGCTCCGGAAAGTGTTCCCTCAAAACAGCCATCGATGCCCTTGAATTGTGAGCCGTTGCTCTGTCCTGTTGAAACCAAATGTCCCCTAGGTCCAATTCTTTAATTCGTGAAAAAAAAAAATTCCTGCAACATGTTTACATACCGGTCTGAATTCACTATCACTGTGACCTCATTTTCTTCAAAAAAACAAGGACCAACAATTCCAGTGGAGGAAATTGCACACCACACTGTGACTTTAGGTGAATGCAAAGTCCTTTCATGCAATTCACGGGGATTGGTGTCAGCCCAATAGCGCATGTTTTGTTGGTGACGCATCTAGTCAAATGCTAATGTGTTTCATCACTAAAGTAAACAATAACGTCTTCAGGAACGTTTTCGAGAAGTGCCTCACATGCATTCCTTTGTGAAGTGAAATCATGTACGGAGAGTTCCTGCACAATCACCATTCACCATCTTGTAAGGATGGTAATGAAGGTCATCATGAAGTATTCGCCTCACTGAACGATCGGAAAGTGCAAGGGTAAAGCCATGTTTGCGCGCAGTACATCGTGGGGATTGCAAGATTGAAGCTCTCACTGCCTCAATGTTCTCAGGTGTTCTGATGGGCCGAGGTACTCCAGTTCTTCGTCCTGTCGTACTCCCGGTTTGCCTGAACGTAGTGACCCATGTAACAATTGATTTCCGGTCCGGAACAGGGCCTCTAGGGGCAACATTGAAACGATTTCGAAAAGCGCGTTGGGTTGCAATCACAGACTGTCGATTCGAAAAGTAAGCTTCGACGGCAAACGCACGCTCCTCACTATTCCAACGCATGATAGCGACATATTGTATTTCCAAGAAAACTACTACTACTACTACTAGTAGTAGTAGTAGTAGTAGTAGTAGCAATAGTAGTAGCAGTGATTATATGTAGCATAGGTGATTCTAGTAGTAAAAGTAGAACCAGCAACAGTGGAAGCAGCAGTAGCTGTAGTAGTAGGTGCAATATTAGCAGTAGTAATAGTAGTAGCAGTAATAGAAGTATTCATCATATTTATTGTAATTTTTGTTGCTGCTATTGTTAATACTGCTATTATTGTTAATGTTGTTATTGTCATCATGGGGCGTTGTAAATAACACTAATAATAATTTTTGCTGCTGCCAATACAACCACTACCACCATCATTACTAATATAATTAGTAATATACATATTATCTTACATACGTATGATAATCTGCTTTCTCTAGTCTCACATTGCCACCACTACCACCACCACCAACAAAAACAACAATAACACTGCACTAAATACAAATATTACCAACACTACCACAACCACCACCGCCAGCACTATAATCATACCTCAACAGCATTAGATAAGACAAGTTGGAACTACTGTTATCTTTCATCTTATAAACACTAAAGAGTACAATGCCATAAACATCCATCACCGAAAAGTTTGAACGAAACACGACAGCACCCAGACCACTGCCAGGAAGCCACCACCACCACCACCACCACCTCTCCCGCCTTTCTTCTCTCCTTGCGCCTTGAACTGCCTGCTTCCTTACTTGCCTCCCTCCCTCCCTGCCTGCCTGAGTTTTCTCTTACTTGTTTGCCTTCCAGACCAAGCAGTGCTCCCATCGACCTTGTCCTATTCGCAGTACAATGTGGCCTCAAATGTTTAGGTTTTTTGGTACTGTTCCTGCGAACGCCATTATGAAATGGTGGTGATGGTGGTGGTGAAGAAGAAGAGAAAGAGGAATAAGAAGATGAGGATTAGGAAGAGGATAGAAATAAGGAATAAGAGA
>NC_059301.1:35022755-35025255 GCF_017591435.1 Portunus trituberculatus
GGCAAGTCTGTTCTTCAAAACGCCAAACACACCTTCATAAAAAAAAAGTCAAAATCTTTCAAATTAAAACTCCTCTCGTGACTTCTGCCATCTAGCCAAAAACATCTCCAATAGTTTTAATTTTTCATCTTTCCCTCTTTTATTTTATCCTGATGGCACCACTGCCATCACTTCTATCTCTAAAAGCTGAACTCATCTCTCAAGCCTTTACTAATAACTCCACCTTGGATGGTTCTGGGCTTGTTCCTCCCTCTCCTGCTCCATCTGACATTTCATGCCATCAATTAAACTCATTCGTGATGATGTTTTTCGTGCCCTCGCTAGCCTAAGATTTATAGACCTGATGGGTCCCTCCTATCGTTCTAAAAAACTGCTTCCGTGCGTGGCCAAACTCTTCAAATTCTGCCTATCGAATTCTATCTTTCCTTCTTGCTGAAAATTTGCCTACATTCAGCCTGTTCCTAAAAAAGGTGACCGTTTTAATACCCCAAACTACCATCCTATAGCTTTAATTTCTTGCTTTTTTAAGGTTTTTGAATGTATCGTCAGTAGGAAGATTCTTAAACATTATCTTATTGCCAGTATGGCTCCGTCAGGGCTGCTCGTTTGATGATCTTCTGGCTATCCTTACTGAGTCTTGGTCATCATCCTCTTTTAAAGATTTCGGTGAAACTTTTGCTGTCGCATAAGACATATTATCAAAAGCTTTTGACAGAGACTGGCACAAGGCTTTGATTTCCAAACTGCCCTCCTACGGCTTCTATGCTTCTCTCTGCAACTTTATCTCAAGATTCCTCTCCGACCATTCTATTGCTGCTGTGGTAGACGGCCACTGTTCTTCTCCTAAATCTATCAACAGTGGTGTTCCTCAGGGTTTTGTCCTGTCACCCACTCACTTCCTGTTATTCATTAATGATCTTTTCGCCGAAAATTTCTTGTCCTGTCCACTCTTACGCTGATGGTACCATATACACTTATCCGTGCCTTTTAAAGACGACCCATCCTTCAGGAAGTTAATAATTCACGTATGGACGCCACAGAACGCCTAACTTCTGATTTTCCAAAAATTCTGATTGGGGCAAGGAAAACTTATTAGTGTTTAATGCCTAAAAAATTCAATTCCTCCATCTGTCAGCTCGACACAACCTTCTAGACAACTATCCTCTCTTCTTCAATGACACTCAACTGTTCCCCTCTTATACAATGAATATTCTTGGCCTATTCTATATACATAATCTTAACAGAAAACTTCACATATCATCTGTAGCTAGAATAGTTTCTATGAATTTTGGCATTTTGTTGCGCCTCCGCCAGTTTTCCTCGCTTCCCCGACTGTATCTCTGTACAAGGGCCTTATCCGTCCTTGTATGGAGTATTTTTCATATATTCGGAATGGTTCCACTTATACAGTTTTATTAAATAGGGTAGAATAAAAAAATTTTTCGTCTAATTAATTCCCCTCCTCTAACTAATTGTTTACAGCCTCTTCCTCACTGCCGGAATGTTGCATCTTTTACTATCTTTTATCGGTATTTTCATGCTAACTGATCTACAGATCTTGCTAACTGCATGCCTGTGCTTCGACAGCAGCATCGCTACACAAGGCTTTGTTCTACCTTTCACCCCTATTCTGTCCAACTCTCTAAAGAAAGAGTTAGCCAGTAAGTAGTCTCAGTCTTTTTTATACCTTTCTCTTGTAAACTTTGGAACTCCCTGCCTGTGTCTGTATTTTCAACTTCCTAAGACATGGCTTAATTCAAGATGGAAGTTCAAGATATATTTTCCTATTCTTTGGGTAATTCTATTGATTATGTAAGGAGACTGGTAACTGAGACGGTATTTTTTCTTTATATTTTTGTTGTCCTTGGCCAGTCCTCCTCTCTTACATAAAATACTACTACTACTACTAGTACTACTACTTATTATTATTATTATTGTTATTATTATTATTATTATTATTATTATTATTATTATTATTAATATTTTTATTATTATTATTATTATTATTATTATTATTATTATTATTATTATTATCGTTATTATTATTATCATTATTATTATTATTATTGTTATTATTATTATTATTATTGTTATTATCATTATCATTATTATTATTATTATTATTATTATTATTATTATTATTATTATTATTATTATTATTATTATTATTATTATTATTATTATTATTATTATTATTATTATTATTATTATTATTATTATTATTATTATTATTATTATTATTATTATTATTATTATTATTATAAATTTTATTATTATTATCATTATTATTATTATTATTATTATTATTATTATTATTATTATTATCATTTATTATTATTATTATTATTATTATTATTATTATTATTATTATTATTATTATTATTATCATTATTATTATTATTATTATTATTACCAATATTATTATTATTACAATTTTATTATAATTATTATTATTATTATTATTATTATTATTATTATTATTATTATTATTATTATTATT
>NC_059301.1:35027755-35057755 GCF_017591435.1 Portunus trituberculatus
ATATGTCTAACACGACAACAAAAGTTTCACCGAAATCTCTAAAAGAGATGACCAAGACCCAGTAAGGAATGCCAGAAGATCACCAGTAGAACGACCTTAACGGAAGCCATTCTGGCGACCAGAGAGAAGATTGTGAAGTGACAGATGTTTAAGGATCTTCCTGTTGAGGAAAGATTAAAAAACTCTAGACAAGCTAGAGATTAATTCTGTACGATGGTAGTTTGAGGGATTAGAACGGTCACTTCCTAGGGTTTAGGCCAGCTAGAGCATGGAAAACATGATTAAGAACTTTGATTGTAGGCATGAAATAGTCAGAGGGAGGAGGAGAGGGAGAGACAAATCCAGAATGGGACTCCGAGGCTGGATTTGGAATCGTCATTTCCTTATCTTGAATTTTAATTGAAGGGTGTAGGTGTGGTGAGTGCATGTAGTTTTGAGTGAAAAAAGGAGAGTTGTCTTTAGAGGGCAGGCTGTGACTGGCCCCTTGGATTGTGAGACACAAAAGGAAATGTTCAGTGAGATCACAATTAGCTTTAATGGAGAGTTCACAACACCCCATGAACTAGTGCTATTAGACCTGGCTGGGAGTATATATATATATATATATATATATATATATATATATATATATATATATATATATATATATATATATATATATATATATATATATATATATATATATATATATATATATATATATATATATATATATATATATATATATATATATATATATATATATATATATATATATATATATATATATATATATATATATATATATATATATATATATATATATATATATATATATATATATATATATATATATATATATATATATATATATATATATATATATATATATATATATATATATATATATATATATATATATATATATATATATATATATATATATATATATATATATATATATATATATATATATATATATATATATATATATATATAGATAGATAGATAGATAGATAGATAGATAGATAGATAGATAGATAGATAGATAGATAGATAGATAGATAGATAGATAGATAGATAGATAGATAGATATAAATATATATATATATATATATATATATATATATATATATATATATATATATATATATATATATATATATATATATATATATGTGTGTGTGTGTGTGTGTGTGTGGTTTGTGTGTAATTCACCTCCTCGGTCGCCTGCTGGTCACCCAGCCAGTCTTTCCCATTACGGAGCGAGCTCAGAGCTCATGGGCCGATCTTCGGTAGGACTGAGACCACATCACACACAGCACACACCGGGAAAGCGAGGCCACAACCCCTCGAGTTACATCCCGTACCTATTTACTGCTAATTGAACAGGGGCCACACATTAAGAGGCTTGCCCATTTGCCTCGCCGCTTACCGGGACTCGAACCCGGCCCTCTCGATTGTGAGACGAGCGTGCTAACCACTACACTACGCGGTGTACACTGTGTGTGTGTGTGTGTGTGTGTGTGTGTGTGTGTGTGTGTGTGTGTGTGTGTGTGTGTGTGTGTGTGTGTCCAAGGTTCCAAAGGAAATATTTGATTATTTTTATCTTTTTTTCTGTTTATATTGAGTGTAAGAATAACTTTTATCACAATTTTGAGTTTTTGCTTATAAGTTAAAGTGAAAAAAAATATAAGAAGTCTCTTAGTGGCCTCATTTCTTTGTCATACACATTTTTCTCTCTCTCTCTCTCTCTCTCTCTCTCTCTCTCTCTCTCTCTCTCTCTCTCTGTGGTTGAACGTTGTGTTATAGTCGTCAGCCCGTCCAATAATTTGATCAAATCAGACCACAAAACACGAAAAACGTTAAAAGAGAAAATGAAATCACTAAAAAATAATAGCGGATGTCACAAGGTAGGAAACTGATGAACAACGATGCATGTTCCACTGATTGCTTATTCTATTTTAGCAGAGGCAGGAATATTTTATTTCACGGATCGTTATATCAATAAGCTTGAGGCAAAGTTTTATTAAATTACAGGGTCGTTTTGTAGTTATAATTGGAGGATAGTGTCTTTGAAGATATAAAGTTATATATATACAATGTTTTTTATTCCCTGAAGTTATGTAGTCTGCTTCTTTGGTTACTAGAGAGACGTCAGTAATATTTCAAAAAGTCTTATTTATTTTTACTTTCTTTAGAGTTTTCTGCACAGTCACACAACACTGAGTTTAAGGTGACATACGCTAAGTTTCGATGTGTTCCTCCGCCACATGATGGGGTTCCCTCACGGAGCCACTGCCATTCAACGTTTCTCCTATCCGAAGAACACAACTCTGCCTACTACAGCCGGAACTCTTGGTCACAATAAAACAAATGTCATACTGTTCCTCTTGTGTCACTACAGTAGATAGAGCCTAATTATCTACAGTTTTTGCATCATCATATTATTGATCAATTCATGTTTTTTTTTTTTTTTTTTTTTTTAGATTGGCACTATTTATATTTTCAGCAAGTATCCAGTACATCTACTCATTCAAAAGGTTGAAGCCACAAGGCGGCTTAGGGTACTCTCTGAAAAGCGGGGTACCTGGGGTATCCATCTGGTCGGTCTCGTGTATATACATATATATATATATATATATATATATATATATATATATATATATATATATATATATATATATATATATATATATATATATATATATATATATATATATATATATATATATATATATATATATATATATATATATATATATATATATATATATATATATATATATATATATATATACACACACACTTTATTGACTCTTTTTTCAGTAATGAAACTGAAATCACAAATTAATAAATAATACATTCTTCGTAGAAGTCAGATAGGAAGAGGTAGTGACTTCCCTTCTCCCCTTGTAAGTCTCAATCGTGATAGTGGTGGGTGGTGGTGCTGTTTTTTTTTTTTTTTATGGTGTTGGACAAATCATTTTTAATGCGACAATCCCATTCACGCTGGCTTGCCTTACCTGAAGTGCTTTGCGTGTTTCTCTTTTTATTCTCTCTCTCTCGTTCTCTCTCTCTCTCTCTCTCTCTCTCTCTCTCTCTCTCTCTCTCTCTCTCTCTCTCTCTCTCTCTCTCTCTCTCTCTCTCTCTCTCTCTCTCTCTCACACACACACACAAATACACGAGGAGGTTATCATTTTCTTGGGTCTATATTATATATATATATATATATATATATATATATATATATATATATATATATATATATATATATATATATATATATATATATATATATATATATATATATATATATATATATATATATATATATATATATATATATATATATATATATATATATATATATATATATATATATATATATATATATATATATATATATATATATATATATATATATATATATATATATATATATATATATATATATATATATATATATATATATATATATATATATATATATATATATATATATATATATATATATATATATATATATATATATATATATATATATATATATATATATATATATATATATATATATATATAGGCTTCTAAAGAGAGAGTGAGGGGATGGAAAGGGCAGATAAGGGAAGCTTTGGCTGTGATGAGGTATGGGAATGGGATCTGGAAAAGAGGAAAAATACAGGCCTAAGGCCAGTATTCAAAAACCTTTTGTTCTCTTCTCATGACTATTTTCAAAAAGCACAAAGATGAATATCCGGATTTCCAAGAGCGATACTCTTGTTGATAAAATAGAATTATTGTTAGTCTATTACTACTGCAACCGTCTGTTGTAGTGGTTACTCTTGTTGATGAGCTTATAATGCAACTAAGGCTGATGCACAGTGTAAGCTTCTTGTCTGTTGTTGCAGTACTATACGCTCCTACCGAGGTGTGTGAAACGGAAGAGAAGGAGACGTTCTAAACCAAACTGGACTCTGTACTGGACCAGTGTCCCTGTCGTGATGCACGTATTTTCTTAGACGACTTTAATGCTGTCACTGGCACTGAAAGAGCCGGCTACGAATTATGTGTTGGTCCACATGGCTCTGGTACCAGGAACGACAACAATTCTTTCCTTCCGAATCTTGCAAGATCCAAAAGATTGAGAATTGCAGGTTCTTGGTATCAGAGACCAGCGCTACATCGATGGACTTGATATAGCAATGCCGGAGGAATAGCGAAGGAGATCGACCATATCCTTGATAGTACTCGTTGCGACTGATCACAGGCTTGTTGTTGCTACACCCAAGCTGCATGTCAAGTCCAGAAAGCCTCCACACTCTTTCATCTTGAGAAACTGAAGGACTTGACATGTACCCAGGAGTATGCAGTGACAGTCTCCATTCGGTTTGGAGTGCTCGACACCATCGAGGACCCAATAGAGCTATGGGATACCTTCAAACATGAGAATCTTGAGGATGCCAAGGAATGCGTTGGGGATCACCCAAGGTCACGCAGTGGCTTTGTCTCGGTAGTGACGCTGGATAGTATTGAGAAAGGACGCGCTGCCAGACTTGCTGGGAACCATGACCAGTACAGGGCTTTGTCACGTAGGACTAGAGCTCGCCTGAGGGGAGACTAGGAGAGGTATGTCAGGGGTCTCGCTGAGGATGTAGAGTGTCATTTAAATACTGATGACCTCCGAGCTGCTTATCGAGCCCTGAAGAAACTCCGCTCAAAGTCTACATACATCTCAGGCGAGCGCTATTCGAACAGCAGTTGGCTGCCTCGTATTGGACGCAGATGGGCAGATGGCCCGTTGGGCTGAGTACTTTGAGCAGCTGTTCACGGTGGATCCTCCAAGCGGACAGCTCCAAATTGCAGGGTTACAGATGCTGGATGCTGATCACCCATTGACGAAACTGCACCCTTCATTAATGATGTCAAAGATGCTGGGGCAAAGTTGATGGGTGGAAAGGTAGTTGGCATCTGTAACATCAGTGCGGAGTTTCTCAAAGCGGGAGCTGAGGCCATGATCCGTGGATTCTGTCTTGACTGCTGTATGACATTCAGGTACCATTCCCCCTGACTGGAGAAAGGGATTGGTCATCCTTAACTGGAAGGGGAAAAGGGGAACGTCAGGACTGCAACAACTACCGCGGTATAACACTGCTCAGCGTACCACGCAAGGTGCTTACCCTTTTGCTGTTGATGCGTATCCGCAGTCACCTGCCGAAACACTAGAGACCTGAACAGTCTGGGTTCACGCCAGGTAAGTCAACAACTGACTGGATCCTAGCACTTCGCGTACTAGTCGAGCACCGACGTGAGTTTCGACAGGTGATGCTTGCAGCCCATGTCGATCTCAAGAAGGCGTTTGATTCAGTGCATTGAGAGACACTCTGGGATCGTCTGCATCTCCGTGGGATTCCTGCATAGATTATTGGTCTATTAACTGGCCTCTACTCCGGGACTGTGAGTGCTGTGAAATGTGGAGGGGACGTGTCCAGCTTCTTCCCTGTAAATACGGGAGTGAGGCAGGGAAGCGTGCTTGCTCCATCACTTTTGCATGGACTGTGTACTAGGCAGAGTTGTAGACCAAAGTCATTGTGGAGCATCTGTTAGCAATACTGAGAATACAGATCTTGTTTTTGCTGATGATGCAGTAATCTTTACTGAGTCACTGGATGTTCTGGTAATGGCTCTAGAGGCACTGCACGAGAAGGCGAAGCCCCTGTGACTCCAGGTTTGCTGGCTCAAGACCAAGATTCAGGTGTTAGGAGGCTTATTGGATGAAACAATACAGTCTGTCCGTGTGGCGAGGACATTGAGATATAGGAAAATTTCACATACCTTGGTAGTGTTGTGCGTAACGACGGTGGGTCGAGCCAGGAAGTTGTACTGAGGATTGGCCTGACCCACGATGTTATGGACTTGCTCAACATGAGTATATACTATATAGGGTTGTCGGTACCTGTGCAGACAGACAAAGATTCATATCTTCAAGTCGCTGGTGATCCCTGTCTTACTCATGGGGCACCGCTGGTATGACTTTCTGTCAAATCAGCGATTGCTCCGTGAGACTGATTCGAGGCCGATTACCAGCATAGTCCGTCAACGCCACCTGCGACTTTATGGGTATGTGGCACGCTACCCGGAAGCCGATCCTGCATATCGGGTTGTCTCCAAAAGGGATAACCAGCATGAAAGAGGCCAAAGGGACGTCCACAAAACTCATGGCTGCGGCAAGTCGCTGTCTCTTACTGGGAGTTACTTGGTACGGGAAGGGAGGCTGCATGGAGACTCGCGATGCGTGACCGTCCGAAGTGGCACCATAGGGTAGACGAGGCGACGCGCCCCCTGGCGTAAGCCCCCCATGATTGATTGATTAGTTATTACTAGAACCATAAAGCACTATTCATCTAGATTTTTTTTCGAATGTACTGGATAAGTGTTTTAGAATATGAGGCTGTTATTGCAAGAGGGGGATAACCCTCATGACCCTACTTTCGAGAAAATACGCTTTAAAGTTAGCCACTTGTTACGCATGGAAGGAAGGGCATACTATGCTATTATCATACATCAAAATAAAGGTCTCGAAGAGTTCTGTTTTGTCACTTTATTTTCATCTCCGCCTCCTAAAAAACAAAAAAACAACAACAACAAACTATACCTACACTTACCAGCCAAAAAAGTTACCCAGGTTAGGTTAGGTTTTTTGTGTTTTTTTAGGGTCTTATGATGTAATGTATAATACCAATACCAAAAAAAAAAAAAAAATCCAAAAAGTTTTTGATATAAAAATTTTTTGTGTGAAAAAAATTGTTTCGCTACCTCCAGCACCTATTTTATAAGAATTTATGAGTTATCAATGAAATTACATTACTTTATGATAAAATGAGTAGTATGTTACGAAGACTACGTTATCTGACTGCATTACATAATAAACAGTTTTTTTTTTTTTTAATAAAAGTTGAGTACTATTAACCTGAAAAATTAGTGAAAAACTTTGTATGATCATTTGTGTTGACTCTCATCTTTTCCACTGGCTTGAGAAAGTTAAGTTCATTATCAGGAACAATCTTTTATGCGTAAGCAATGCACAATGGTGTGGGTCTGTGGAGAAAGATCAAGCAGGATTAAAAGCCGTGTTGTTTTCCGCACGTGGTCCCCCATACAAGTAAACAGAGGTTGTGATTGGCCGAGCGGGGTGGGGCGTAGCAAGACGCTCGCAGTTCATTGGCTCGCGCACCACTACCACCAACTGCGGGTTATCCCCAGCTTGCACTCACTTCCAATGTTAGTTTCATTTTTTTTTGTGTGAATTTTGCTCGACTTTAGACCTTCATAACACCCACCAAATGGTCGATTTTGGTATGGCTGACGTGCCTAGGACCTTTTTACACCCTTTGTGAGCACGTTGCCACCCGTAACTCGATTTCACCATTTTTGAGGGTTATCCCCCTTTTGCAATAACAGCCTCATATGGTCTTAAGATTCACGTCAAACACAACACTAACCAATGACACCTATCATGAAAAATAAATAATTTATGTTTCTTTTGTTAGAAGCATAAGTAAAGAAGCTGGATCATAAAGTAGTGAACCGTACGTGTTTTCCTAACTCCAATTTGTGTCCCTTGCTTTGATTAAAAAAAAAATTTGTATGTAATTGATATCTGTTTATTCCTGTACGTCACTTGCCTTTCAATTTCGAGTTAGCAACTCAGGCTTCCTTAAAGCCACTATAAAAATTACAAATGAACCACGCTTGGCTAGGCAGTATAGGCGATGAGCCAATCGATTTTCAAATATTTGATTCCATCCGTGCAGCTCGCTTAATTAAGTTAATTTAGAAGGAAATACGATGGGAAAACAAGTTACGAACGCAGACAGGTAGTCATGTTGCAGGTACAGTATTTTATAACTACTGTACCGCTCAGATGATTCATGGACTCATCTTTAGACTCATAACTATATATATATATATATATATATATATATATATATATATATATATATATATATATATATATATATATATATATATATATATATATATATATATATTAAGAATTTAAGAATTTTTTATTTTTTATTTTTACTTTTGAAAATATGTTTTGAATGTTATTCCTTACAACTTCACTTCGGTCATTCATCTTCTGTTTATTTCATTGTTTTGTGTAATCGTTAAGTACACCAAAAGACGACAGCAAGTAGTAAGTCTTTCGCTAGTTAGTACACTATGTCGTTGCCTCACCAAAGGTAGTTTTACCAAGCAAGAATGTTAATATATAGGTTTGTTTATTTACTGCTTATAGTGCTTGAAAATGCAGTTGAAACCTTCCCGCAGTGACACGTAACGTTCATGGAAAGTTTTGTAAATACATGAGTATTGTTGCTGACAATCAAAGACACTGGTGGATATTATGTACATCCACAGCCCGTAGAGATATTTAAGAACAAAAAGTGACAGTCATATACACTATATACATGCAGAGCGTAAGCAAACGTAAGCGTAAACAAAATTTAATAGTGAATAAACAGTAAATAAACAAACCTGCAGCCAAATAAGTAAGAATGTATGTAAGTTAGAAGTGCAGGACCAGGGATGTCTACTCTATGGACAAAAACGAAAACACAGAATTATCCAAACATTGCCAATGGTCGAGATGATGATGATAAAGAGCTAATGTAAATATATGTGGCGGTCGAGGAGATATGAATTAAACACAAAATGAACACACAGTGGGTTTTGACGTAGTAACATGGCGTGAAGACAGCAGCACTATTCGGCTATACTTGTGGCTTGCCGGCCACAAGATAACTTCCAACACGACTGGCTTCATGTTATATAAATGGGAGAGAGAGAGAGAGAGAGAGAGAGAGAGAGAGAGAGAGAGAATGGTATATATTAAAACACGAAGGTTGTCGAGTCAGTTTCACACACAAGCCAGTAGTGTCAGCGTTATAAAGGTTAGAGATGCAGCCACCGCAGCACGCGTCACTCACCAGCGTCATGAAAGTAGAGAAAATAGTACCATATTTTGCTTTTCAGTTAACAGATCTCACTGAAGGACGGAGTGTGAAGGCGAATCGTGAATATTCATTCAAGAGGCAAAGAAATTACCAACATCAGAGAAAATTAGCGCCGCGCATCTTTGGTGGAAGAGTAATAGTCCAAAACACTGATTGCATCACAACCAAAAAAAAAAAAAAACACATCACAAACCAGAAAAGCTGCCGTACTGAAAATTGGCGGAGCACAACACAACGCAAGAACCAGAAAGGAAAATGTTATTGCAGCAGATAGCGAAAAAGCAAAAATCCGCAAGAGTTCAGACGTTATCTCTGTTTGTTACCGGAGTTGTGCTTGAGAGAAAGACTCCGTTGAGGCTGTGAGCACATCGGCATGTGTCTGCTGGGAGAACGTTAAGCATGCCAGGTGAGTATCTTTGTGTGTGTAAAGCCTGAGGCAGGAGGGTTGTGTTCCTGCTGGGCGGCAATACACCTTGACACACGAGAGCAGTTGGTGGTCAAGAGGTCCATTAAGGATAAGCAAAACATTCCTGTCACGGAAGCAAGGAAAAATAGTCACGGTCAATAGTCGACTAGCTTATACCTTTCACTTTTACTGTTAAGTATTTTTCAACTCCTTATGAGACCAGAACACATAAAGCAGGGCAAACATAGAATGAAAAAGGGATGAGCGCGTCAAGTTTATGAATTTGCTTCTACTAACTAAATACTGCCAACAAACATACAAGAACACAGAGTCAGATAATTCACGGATATATTTCACAGCACTCACTTCATATGAACATACTACTTGAGACATAAATCATGAGTCACGGAAATGCTACCCATAACTGAGAGCAAGAAGTTTACTCTGCGACACAAAATTATATTACATTTCCTAACATAACAATTCTTAAAAGTGTTTCATAACATTTCAAAGTACTAGTTTCCCCTGCACAGGCTTCAGTTATTACCTCAGAAGTCCCGTAAGCTCTGCAGATAATTATGAAAACAGAGTTTACTTACAAAGACACAAATAGCTCCTAAAGATACAGCAAGCGAGGCCAGAGCCACTGACTTTGCCAGGGCCACGATATCTAGCGTCCAGGAGACCCATGCAGGCACCCAAGACGCTACTTAAGACGTGTTTGAGGTGCTGCTTACTTATCTCTGTGGCCACACCTCCCAGGCTTATACTGTTGCTCCGGCTGAGTGCTCGCCGACGCTAAAGGGTAAGAGAGGGACTGCAGATACGCCCTGTGTTGGACACTCCCACAGAGAATAGAGATCCTCATCCGCCAGTAACAACAAACAAGAGTCTGAAACTAACAATGTGGATAAAAACAATGTTTTGAGACTAAATAGATGTTATGGGTTTGGAACGGAATAAAGATGGTCTCATTACTTAGATAAAACATTATTCTAAAGTAAGCGATCAGAAAATAGCAGCTTTAAAAAAAAAAAAACGACACCTTGAAAACGAAAAGGGGGAAATAAATAAGATAAAGAAGTAAACGGTGACCAGTATCACGAATGAACAATAAAAGAAAAAGAGAGGATGCGGAAAAAAAAAATCAAAAGAAAAATTTTAATATTTCAACATGTAATCAGAAAGAAATGGCAACCAATGAAGGACGCTGTCTTGAAAAAATAAAAATGCAGTCTACGCCATTGGAAGAACAAGAGAAATAGTAAAAGAGAGAGAGAGAGAGAGAGAGAGAGAGAGAGAGAGAGAGCAGGTTTGATATGAGGATGAGCTTCCCTTTAGCTTCGGTATTAAACTTTCAGTATAAGAAATTTATTCCATAAAATATCTGAAAATAATTTGATGATGTACTACTATCGAAATTAATATTAATCATTATTCTTTTTATATAGAAGGAGAACCGGCTGAGGGCAACAAAACAGCCCACTGAGGGGCCGGTCCTCAAATATGGTAGAAAACGTTAGTCAAAGGTACTGTATAAGTGTCTTAAAATCTCCCTCTTATATGAGTTTATCTTATAGGAAAATGGAAATACAGAAGGAAGACAGGCGTTCCAGAGTTTACTAGAAAAAGGGTTGAATGACTGTGAGTGTACTGGTTAACTTTTGCATTAAAGTGGTGAACATAATAAGAGTGAGAGAAAGAAGAGTTTTGTACAACATTTCTGAGTTAGAATGGGAGGCATGGAGTAAGTAGGCAAGATCAGTAGAGTTGGCACGAAAATATTGGTAGAAGATATCAAGATACAATAATGCGGCGTTGAGAAAGGCTGAAGACAGTCAGTCAGAAGAGAGGAATTGATAAGACGATATTTTTTTATTCTACTCTTTTCTAAAACAGCTGTATGATTGAAACTCTACCATACATATGAAGCATATTCTGTACATGGATGGATTAGTCCCCTTTGAGGAGTTAGCAGCTAGAGGAAAGAAAAAAGTGGTTTAGACGATTCAAAACGTCTAATTGCATATAAGCTATTTTAGCTAGAGATGTGATGTGAAGTTTCCAGTTTAGGTTATAAGTAAAGGACAGATTACGGATGTTCATTGTAAAAAGAGACAATTAAGTGTCATTGAAAAAGAGGGTATAGGTGTCTTGAAGGTTGAGTCTAGCTGATAGATAGAGGAATTAAGTTTTTGAGGCACTGAACTTCCGCCCAATCATATATTTTAGGTCAGATGTCAGCTGCTGTGTGGCTTACAAAAGTGATATTTTACTTTCTTAAGGGTTGGTCGTCTATGAAAAGACGTGGAGAAATGCAGGGTGGTATCATCACCGCAGAGGTGGATAGGACAAGAAGCCTAGTTTAAAAGATCAATAATGGATAAAAGGAAAAAAAGTTATTGAGAGGACAGAACCATGAAGAACACTGTTACGGCCTGCCCGTAACATACTCCACTACCATCCCCTCCTCCGCTTGTTACCTCGTTCGCCACCTCTCCACCTCCCCTTCCACGTCACTGTCTCGTGAACCTTCCACGCCACCATCTCATGAACCCTCCACGTCATCGTCTCATGAAGCCCCGCTACTGTCCCGAAGTTGGATTCACGCGGCCCCATTCGACTCAAGCAGAAGTGTTAAGCAAGCTCTCGGCTTTCTGAAAGTCAGTCGAGGTCTAGGCCTTAACCAGTGAACACAACGCCTCTTGGTCTACCTTGGGATCCACCTCACCCAGCACTTCACCACTGTGACACCTCATAAGTATCACTTCCCTCGTCCGTGTTTTCCACATTGCCTCCATATAGGATTAGTATCATTGTTAGGTATTAAGTTGGGTTCTTTGTTATATTCATTTATGTGTTATATGTATATGTATGTGTATGTCAGTTTCATGTGTTTCCTGTTATATCTATATGTGTATGTCAGTTAAATTATTGGGTTATTAAAATAGCTTTTTAAAGTGCCCCCTTTGCATTTCCTCACCAGTTGAACCTGCAGTGTTTTTTTTTTATTGTTATTGTTCACCGGCTCCCCGATGCCAATCTTACCAGTTTAACCGGTGAACGTAACAATTGGCGACCGTGACAGGACTATTATAACCCATGTTCAGTGTTCCATTTTTCCAGTGACTTTTTTTCTGTGATTACATTATTTTTTTTTGTGTTTCTGTGGTGTTGTGACTTTGATGTGTTTTTTTCTGTGACTTACTCTGCGTGTGGTTTAAATTTACCTTTGTGCGATCAAGTGGCTCCTTTTGGGTTAAAAGTGCTTCGTGACTTTCATTGGTATCGCATAGCAGTGGTAGAGCAGGAAACCAGGTAGAAAGGCGTGTTCACCGATAGCACTTATCTCTATTTTTGCACATAGGCAGGTGTGTAATAAGTGTTATCCAAGTGTTGGGATCATCATATGTTCATGCGAACCCTCAATCCCCTCACTTCGCGGATCATTTTTCTCGCTAGTTAGAATCGGCCATTTTAACTAGTCTCTCAGACTAATCCGCCTCCTTATCAATAACAAGTCTCAGTACAATTCGCTCCTCACTCTCAAGTCTCGTAACTAGAGTAATCCGGATCCCTCTTAATGCCGTAATTCTCTAGTTTACCCCCCTCATTAGTGATTGTACTCATAAGTGTTTACTTAAGTATAATCTAGGTAATTTCAAGGTTGCCTTTATTATCACTCTGCCAAGTTCCTCACTTAAGTAATTCGCTTATCATTTTTTTTTGTTGTTGTTTAACATCTATTTAATATGGCTTCCGCTCAGTTTAACGTTGAAGATTTTTGTGCTGACCCTTCTCTGGAACAACTTAAAGATGCTAATATAAAGAAGGACCAATGGAAAGCCATCGCTAAACATTTTGATGTTCCCATCACGTCTCAGATGACTAAAGAGGTCATTAAGAATGTAGTTGTTGAACATCTAGTGCAAGAAGGTCAGTTGCTAGGAAATGCCATAGAAGAGTTAACTCCCATGTCAGCCTCTACGAGGACTATAATACACAGTCCCCAGGAAGAACAGGATAAGAGTAGGATAAGTCAGTGGGAAATTGAGAAGCTTAGACTAGAATACCGGATGCATGAAAAAAAAATGCAACTACAGGCAGAAAAAGAAGAGAGAAATTACAGGAAAGACAAATGCAACTACAGGCAGAAAAGGAAGAGAGAGAATTTCAGTTACAACTTAAAAGGCAGGAGAAAGAGTTAGAAATTCAGGAGTTAACCCTACGAAATGACGCTAAGTTTAGAGGGGAAGAAATAGATATAAAGAAAAAGTTAGCAAGCTTTAATCCTGCTACAGCTGCTCCGCTAGTTCCCCCTTTTGATGAATCTGATGTTGACGGGTCATTTCGCGCTTTTGAGAGCATTGCTAATAGGAATAAATGGCCCAAGGATCAGTGGGTGTCTCTCCTTGTCCCTAAGCTAGTAGGAAAAGCTTATAGGGTATACAACGGCCTTAGTGATGAGGTAGAATATGAAGAGATCAAAGGTAACATTCTAGACGCCTACTCTATCACTTCTGATGGATACAGACAACAGTTCCGAAAGTATGTGAAACCAGACTCTCACACCTATGTTGAATTTGCTAGTGAGAAACTAAGACAATTTAAGAAATGGTTAGCCGCCCTTAACATTACCACCTTTTCGGAGTTGCTCAATCTAATGGTCCTGGAAGAATGGAAGAACAAGTTACCCTTTAATATTCTGAGGCATGTGGAAGAACGGGAGAGAGTGATCTTATGTCTGCCGCTAAAGTGGCTGATGCGTTTGCTTTGTTGATGGGATCCCTGGGTAGTAGAGGTCGTGGTTCACTATCTAATGTTAGGTCCTCCTTTGGGGAAGGTTTTGGGGGCGCGGGTGGTAAGCCGACCGGATTCTCGCCAAATGCATATAATTCCCCTGGTGTACATACTGTAAGAAACCAGGTCACACGATCCAGAAATGTAGACACCCAAATTGCAAGGCCTCTCAACGTCAACTTTCTTTTGTGGCCCCTAAACCTAACACATTTGAGAACAAGAAACCAGTGGCCCTAGCTAACCCTGTCAACTCTCCTCTAGAACTTTATGACTCGTACATGTATCAAGGTAAAGTGTCCCTGACTGATGGTAAAGACAAGGCAATAAATGTCAAGGTTCTGCGTGATACAGGTGCTGCCCAATCCATCTTAAGGGAAGATGTCATCCCTAACATCAAACAGGCTTTCACTGGGAGAAGGTGATCCTTACAGGTCTCGAATCACAGCTCTCCTATCCCTTGGCTAATATTAGCTTACAGTGCCCTTTCATTTCAGGAGAGGTTGTGGTAGCCATTAAACCTGGTGAACTGCCAGTACCGGGGGTACATCTTGTACTGGGTAATGATCTTGCGGGTAACTTGGCTGTTCCAAACTTAATTGTTCTTGATTCTCCCTTAACAGAAAGTCCCACTAAGACCCTGGACGAAACATCCCCTCACTTCTTCCCAGTGTGTGCAGTCACCAGGTCTCAGTCCAAGTCCCCTGCCCTTTCACCACCTCCTCCACCAATGATTGCCTCTACTGACAACTTGTACAATAACATCATTTCAAAGGAGAATTTGATTAATGCTCAGGAACAGGATCTCACTTTGGCTAAGATCAGACATGTTGCCAGTGAGACAAAGGATATGTCTAAATTGCCTTGTTTTTATTATCAGGAAGGAGTCCTGATGCGTGCCTACAGACCTCCTGAACTGAAACAACTAGACACCTGGTCAGAAACACATCAAGTTGTCATCCCTTGTCTGTAAGACCAGCCATTATAGAACTAGCTCATGATGGATTGTCAGGTCATCTAGGCATCCAAAAAACCTACAAGAAGGCTCTTCAACATTTTTTTGGCCAGGAATGAAAAAGGATGTGTCACACTATGTAAAAACATGTCACATATGTCAAATTGTGGGTAAGCCTAACGAACGCCTTGTGCCAGCTCCTCTGACGCCTATTCCAGTTCAGACGGAGCCCTTCGAAAAGATCGTTCTAGACTGCGTAGGGCCCTTACCCAAAACCAAACGAGGGAATCAGTATTTGTTAACCCTCATGGATCCCACTACCAGGTACCCTGAAGCATTCCCTCTTAAGAACATCACATCAAAGACCATTGTAAAACATCTAATACATTTTTTCACCTCGGTAGGAATTCCAAAACAAATTCAGTCTGACAAGGGTAGCAATTTCACTAGCAATTTTTTCCAACAGATAGTGAATGAGCTAAACATCGACCATGTAACCTCCTCGGCTTACCACCCCAATCCCAAGGCTGTCTGGAGCGGTTTCACCAAACATTAAAATCCATGATGAAGAAGTATTGCTTGGAGCATCAAGGAGACTGGGATGAAAGTATCTCTTTCCTTCTCTTCGCTTTAAGAGAATCTCCTCAAGATTCTTTAGGTTACTCCCTTTGAATTACTCTATGGTAGACAGATCAGGGGCCTCTCAAAATATTAAAGGATCAATGGTTTACTCAAAATACTCCTTCAAGCCCCAGTGTGTCTGACTACATCAGTAACCTTAAGAATAAAATCAGTGAAGTCAGATCTTTGCTAAATCAAACTTCCTCAAATCTCAAACTAAAATGCAACAAAATTCTCTTCCCAAATCTGTCATGAGAAGTTTCAAACCAGGAGACAAGGTTTTACTTTTCTCCCACTCCAGGCAATGCTCTTCACAGTAAGTTCATGGGACCTTATGTTGTGGCTCAAAACTAAGTCCATTAAACTATGTGGTCCACACTCCTGACCGTCGTAAGGATTCCCAACTAGTTCATATTAATCTAATGAAACCTTACCACTCCAGAGAACCAAAGGACGACTTGTCTCGCACTGTACCTGTATGTCTAGTAGGGAAGGAGTCTGGTCCTGTGACCCCCCGAGGAAGAGTCCGACATCGAATTCCTCTTCTCGTCACCTATAGGACGCCCCTCAAACAGCCAAATCATGTCCAACCTTGATGAGGTGTTTCTTTCCTTAACACCTTCACAACAATCTGATCTTAAAAAGTTATTGCTAGACTTTTCAGGAATCACAGGTGACCTTCCAGGACTTTGTAATACTATCCAACATGATATAACTTTAATATCTAATGATATCAAGCCTACAAGACAACCAGCCTATCGCATTTCACCCATTAAAAGAGACTTGATGAAAAAGAGGTAGACTATCTGCTCTGTCATCACCTTGCAGAACCTAGTATATCTCCCTGCCTGTTAACATCTAAGCCAGATGGTAGTAGTCGATTTTGCACTGACTACAGGAAATTAAATAAAGTGACGGTACCAGACTCCTACCCATTGCCCTTGATAGAGGACCTTATAGATAGCATAGGAGTAGCCAAATTTGTAACCACTATAGATTTACTTAAAGGTTACTACCAGACTCCCCTCTCGGACGAGGCCCGAATAATATCCGCCTTCATCACCCCCTTCGGACTATACCAATACACAGTGATGCCCTTCGGCTTGTCTAATGCTCCCGCCACCTTCCAGAGGGCTATAAATTACATCACCCAGGACTTGGAGGGAACATCTGCATATCTGGACGACCTGGTGGTGACTTCGGACGACTGGGTGACACATCTGACCCGTCTCCGGAGGCTGATGGGTCGGTTGCAGGAAGCCGGCTTACAATCAACCTGGCCAAGTCCACCTTCGGGAAGTCTACGGTGGTCTACCTGGGACATGTGGTGGGGAACGGCAAGGTTCGCCCCAAGAGAGCCAACGTGGAGGCCATCCTTGGCTTCCCTGTCCCTACCACCAGGAAAGCTCTCATGAGGTTCTTGGGGATGGCTGGTTTCTACAGACGATTCTGTAGGAACTTCTCCACCCTGGCCGCCCCTGACGGACCTTATCAGCACTTCCGTCCCCTTCCACTGGACCCCGACCTGTGACCAAGCCTTCCAACATCTCAAGGCGTTCCTCTCCTCGGAGCCAGTGGTCTGGACGCCAGATCACTCCCGCCCCTTCCATCTACAAGTGGACGCGAGTGGAGTTGGAGTGGGTGCTGTCCTACTACAAGCGGACCCCACAAGCGGCATCCTCCATCCCATCGCCTATCACTCCACCAAGCTGAAGAAACACCAACTCAACTACTCCACCATCGAGAAGGAGGCTCTGGCACTCGTCCTGGCGCTCCAACGTTTTGAGTGCTACCTTCATCCTGGTCCTCAAACTACGAAGGTCTTCACCGATCACAACCCTCTGGCCTTCCTTCACGCCATGAAGAACCGAAACCAACGCATTCTTAGGTGGGCCTTGTTAACTCAACCCTTCAACTTGGAAGTCCACCATATCAAGGGGGTGGACAACATCATCGCCGACGCCTTATCAAGATCTCCCATCTCACCTCCTTCATGAGCCCATTACGGAGGTCTTAGGGGGGAGGAAATGTTACGGCCCGCCCGTAACATACTCCACTACCATCCCCTCCTCCGCTTGTTACCTCGTTCGCCACCTCTCCACCTCCCTTCCACGTCACCGTCTCATGAACCCTCCACGTCACCGTCTCATGAAGCCCCGCTACTGTCCCGAAGTTGGATTCACGCGGCCCCATTCGACTCGAGCGGAAGTGTTAAGCAAGCTATCGGCTTTCTGGAAGTCAGTCAAGGTCTAGGCCTCAACCAGTGAACACAACGCCTCTTGGTCTACCGTGGGATCCACCTCACCCAGCACTTCACCACTGCGACACCTCATAAGTATCACTTCCCTCGTCCGTTTTTTCCACATTGTCTCCATATAGGATTAGTATTATTGTTAGGTATTAAGTTGGGTTCTTTGTTATATTAATTTATGTGTTATATGTATATGTATGTGTATGTCACTTTCATGTGTTTCCTCTTATATCTATATGTGTATGTCAGTTACATTATTGGGTTGTTAAATAGCTTCTTAAGTGCCCCCCTTTGCATTTCCTCACCAGTTGAACATGCAGTGTTTTTTTTTTATTGTTATTGTTCACTGGCTCCCCGATGCCAATCTTACCCGTTTAACCGGGGAACGTAACAACACCACTTTTTATAAATTTTGAAGAAAAGTGGCCTTCTACTACAGTAGTAATAGAACGGTCAGAGAAGAATTTCTTAATAAAATATGAGAGATGGATAGAAGACGTAGCAGGGAAGTTTAGAGATCAATGCTGTGTGCCAGATTCTATAGAATGATTTGGATAGAGGCAACAACAAAATTTTAACAAAAACTCTGTAAAAAGGGGATGACTGAGACTCAGAATGAAAAGCCAGATGATCACCATTAGAGCGGTCTTAATGAAAACCATATTAGCAATCAGACATAAGATTGTAAAGTAATAGTTATTCAAGAATCCTCCTGTTGATGGATGGATGGATTTTAATTTATGCGCCGCAACAGCGAAGGTCATATGGCGCCGCTACGATATTTGAGGTCAGATTCAAAAGCTTTAGTTAAGGAGGATATTAAAGCTATATAGGGCGATAGTGTGAGGAACTAGAATTGCCAACCTTTTTTTTTTAAGGAAGACGTTGAATGAAGGGAAACTTCCTGCAGAAAGGAAAGGTATATTTTGATAGATAGTGTTGAAAGAGTTTGGCTAGGCAAGGTGCAAGGACGGAGACAAAGTTTCAGCAAACAATAGGAGAGACCACATCTGGTTCATAAGCCTTTCAAAAGTTTAGGACAGGGAAAACATGGAAAACATCACTGCAAAGAATTCTGATAGGTAGTATGAAGTTGACAGAAGAAGGAGAGGAAGGAACAAGACTAGAATCATATAGAATAAAGTTCTTAGCAAAGGTTTGAGCAAAGTTCAGTTTTAGAAATAGATGAGATGGCAGTGCTGTCATCAGGCTGAAATAAAGGAGGAAAAGATGAAGAAGAAAAATTGCAGAGGTCTTCGGTTACATCTCAGAAGTCCCGAAAGGAATTAAATCTCGAAAGATCAAACTCTTATGCACTCAGCACACAGAGATGGGTCTCTGATACGGAAGTAGTCGTCATTCCAACTTTCCAAGGAAAATCAGCATAATACCTTCTCAGCCTCCCCTAACTAACAGAAGCAAATCAACAGAGACACCTCCACTTTAGGAGATTTTGAGGAAGGATTTGAGCAGAAGTATATATGAAATTGTGATTTGCAAGAGCCCAACAGAGAAGATAGGTGGCGAAAGTTGAAGTTACCGAGAATGGAGATATCCTTAAAAGGAAGGAAGCAGAATGAGTTCCACTACGAAATTAAGTATTCAAAGGATTTTTTTATCGTCTGAAGAGTTGGGTGAGAAGTTTCTGACATGGAAACTATATTTTTCAAAGAAAATCAACTTAGTACCTCCTCAGTCTCCCCAGCTGGCAAAGACGAAACAACAGAAGCACCTCCGCTTTAGGGGATCCTGAGGAGGGATTGGAGAAATAGAACAAGATACAGATATGAGATAGTGATCAGAGTACCCTAACGGAGATGATAGGTTAACAGCACAAGAAGAAGAATTAGAGGTAAGGAAAAAATCAAGAATGTTGGATATACGATTAGGGTGTTGCACCAGTTGCTTTAGGTCATGGATGATAGCTAAATTGAAGTTCAATTCACCAGGACGGTCAGTGAAGGGAGAGGAAATCTAAAAGCTATTTTAATAACCCATAATGAAATTGACACACATAGATATAACATGAAACATGAAACACAGATATATAACATGAAACACAGGAAAATGACATACACATATACATATAACACAGTAATAAATACAACAATAAAGAACCCAACTTAATACCTAACAATAATCCTAATCCTATATGGAGGCAATGTGAAAACACGGGACGAGGGGAAGTGATACTTATGACGTGTCGCAGAGGTGAAGTGCTGGGTGATGGTTGATCCCACGGTAGACCCAAGATGCGTTGTGTTCACTGGTTGAGGCCTGGACCTCAACTTCCTTTCCAGAAAGCCAAGAGCTGGCTTAACACTTCCGGTTGAGTCTAATGGGGCCGCGTGAATCCAACTTCGGGACAGTAGCGGGGCTTCATGAAACGGTGACGTGGAGGGTTCATGAGACGGTGGCGTGGAAGGTTCACGAGACGGTGACGTGGAAGGGGAGGCGGAGAGGTGGCGAACGAGGTAACAAGCGGAGGAGGTGATGGTAGTGGAGTATGTTACGGGCGGGCCATAACAAGGTTCTCACCAGGTTTTCAATCTCCCTGATTTTTTTTAATTTTTTTATTTGACTATTGATTCGGTCCTTATTGGTCTTGTTGAAGTTTCCTCCCCATCCCAAAAGGCAATACCGCCACACACAACAGATAACAGAATTATAAACATACCTAAAACTGCAGAATCAACCTGAAATTAGTGTAATTTCCTCATGTAATACATTCTGACATTCAGTTTCTTGATGAGGTTGTCAACATGTGTATTCCATTTCAGTTCCTTGTCTATATAAACACCTAAATACTTATAGGTCAACCCTCTCTTTAATCCAATTCTTGATTACAACTGGATCTGGGGGCACACTGTTATTTCTGAAATCAATAATAATTTCCTTAGTTTTACTTACATTCAGCTCAAGAAAGTTTTCATTACAATATTCAGTGAAATAATTATTATTCAACTGGCGTAGGTAATCATTACTCTGGTCTTTTTCAATTAATCCTATGAGAACAATCATCTGCAGAATTGGTAAGTGGACACAATGGTAAATCACTGCGAACATCTGTAGTATATAAGGTGAACAAAAACGGAGCTAAGACTGTACCTTGAGGTGCACCTGTGTTTGATACAATAATACTGGAGGTGACAAATGAGCCAAGTTTTACATACTGTGTCCAATTGGTAAGGTAATCCAGTAGCCAGAAAATTAAGGAGTAAGGTACTATTGATAATCTAATCATTTTTTTTTACCAATAAGTGAGGTTGAATCGTGTTCAAAGCTGAAGAAAAATCAAAGTACATAATGCGAACGCTATTTCCAATCTAGGCTCTTTTAAGATGCTTCTATATGCACTCTAAAACAACAAGAATTGCGTCTTCAGTGTTTCGGCCTTGTTGGTATGCAAATTAGTGAGGATTTAAAAAGGGAGGAACTATATGCATAATCTCCTTCAAAGAGTGCATTCACTTCACTTCATTGCAATTGATGTTAGCGCAACGGGTCTCAGATCATTCATTCAAGATATTACTGGGGTTTTTTTTTCGGAACTGGAATAATGCAAGAACTTTTCCAGATATCAGGGATACAATATGAGCTCAAACTAAGATTAAAAATCATCGTGAAGATCTTTGCAAGTTGACTAGAACATTCATTTAAGACAGAGCACATATCTTATCTGGTCCAGCTTCTTTTGACTTCAACCTACTAAAGTGCCGATGCACCTCGTCCTCAGTAGTTAAAAAGTCCCATTCGTTATTCTCGGATAAAATAAGTTTAGGGTTACAAACCTCGTCAGTAAAATCATGATTGTCAAAGCATTCTAGTCGATAGCGTATTCAATTGTGGTATTGGTGATCTGACTAGCTTTACTACTGCCATTTGAGTAGCCACTCATCATACGCATGTCTTTCCACACAGTTTTCATATTATTTCTCGTAAGGTGACCTTCTGTTCTTGATTTGTATTTTCGTTTTTCAGATTCAATGACTTGTTTTAAATTTTTCTGGACGGTCTTAAGTTCTTTGTTTCCTGTAACAAAAATGTCTTTTTTTTCTTATTATTCAAATCATTTACGGGTTTGGTTATCCAGGGTTTGTTGTTGGGGAAAATTTTTACCTGCCTACTTGGCACTGCTATGTCCGTACAGAATTTATATAATCAGTCACAGTTTCAACTAATGAGTCTAAATCTGGATTATCGTTGACAAAAACGTCCAAATCAGTACATTTTCGGGCACTTTGAAGTCTCTCAACCGACAGAATTCCATTGTTGTACTGATACTCGTATGGCACGCGGTTTTTCCTCTGAACAAGGCGACGGTACTTGGGCTGCGCTAGAATAAGGTTATGGTCCGAGTCACCAAGCGGAGGTAACCGAGTGGGATTACAGGCCTCTTTTACATTACTATATAATAGGTCTAGGGTCACTGACGGACGGGTTGGACAGGGCACATGCTGGTAGTAATGAATGCTGCTTCTTTTCAAGGTACAGTGATTAAAATCTTCGTTAATTAAAATAAGCGCGTCTGGGGAAGAGTTCAATATCATTTATTCCCTGGCATAATTCTTTCGCTGCTGGTTTAACCACACTACGATTTGAAACAAAAACGGTTGGACATATAACATGGCCGAATTCTCGTGGAAGGTAATAAGGGCTCATATTGGTAACCAGTAATTTTAGATTCTTGGTACACGAGTGAAGTTTTACAACCGCATTATTTGGGTGACACCACTTCTCATTTATGTATGCACAAAGTTCAATCCCACGTTTTTGGTGTAAATTTTCTAATTTACCATCACCTCTTATTAATTTAAAACCGTCTATGGATACATGTTCATCCGGACTTTCATTAGTTAACCAGGTTTCCGAAAACGACAAAAATAGATATATTCCTGAAAATATTAAGATACCGAATATTAGCTGCTAGTTCATCAGACTTGTTACGTATTGACCATACATTACCAATGATTACTGAAGGCAGATATGGCATACACTTCCCCGATCTTAATCACCGCTTCAGACCACCACAGGCCTCACACGCTTACGTCGCCGTATCTCTTTTGCCAAGTTGGGACAAAGTAAACCAGCCAAATTACCGAATGCTTTGGTGTTTCCTATGTCTCTTAGTACATCAGTAGTGGATGAGAATCTTTGAGTAGATGAACGTGTGAAATCATGAATTTGAGCCATAAAACTAGTAGCACATAAAAGCATGATAAAAAGTCATATCACTATCCTATTTAGAGACATGGTGATATACATTCTGAAAAATTATATATATATATATATATATATATATATATATATATATATATATATATATATATATATATATATATATATATATATATATATATATATATATATATATATATATATATATATATATATATATATATATATATATATATATATATATATATATATATATATATATATATATATATATATACACACACACACACACACACACACACACACACACACACACACACACACACACACGTATAGATAGAAGAAAAAGCCGCAATGGAATTACTATTTCTATTGAAGCACTTGTGACGTATCAGAACAAAATTAATGTGATCCCATCTTCAGACACTGAAACACGTGCAGAGAGTGAATGAGGGAAACAGGCTTACCTCCAAAGATCTCCGGGACCAAGAGGTCCTGAACAACGACAACTCCTCCTATGTACCGTAGTCCCAGAATCGACACTTATCAAACCTGCATGATTCACACAATTCTAGTGAAAGAAAATTTTAATTTTCTAGTCATTTCTAAAAGAAAATAGAAAGATATTTTTCTTCTAAAAGCTAATCAAACTGTAAAAAAAACTATAAAAAAAACATTAGTTAAGAGGAAATAAAAAAAAAATAACGAACGTAAAACAAAACAAAAAGGAACTGAGGTCAGTATAAAACTATGAAATTGCATTATACATCACATCCTCTTGTTGTTTTGTTTTAGGTTCTTTAGTTTTTATTTTCTCTTAACTAATGTTTTTCATATTATCTTATAGTTTTTATTAACTCTAATAAGAAAAAAATAACTTTGTACAAATGGCTAGGGAATTGAAATTTACTTTTACTAGAATTGTGTGGATCGTGGAGGTCTGATAGGTGTCGATGCTGGGACTAAGGTACATAGGAGGAGTTTTCGTTGTTCAGGACCTCTTTGTCCCGGAGATCTTTGGAGGATAAGCCTGTTTCCTTCATTCACTCCCTGCGCGTGTTTCAGTGTCTGAAGATGGAATAACAATTGTCCCAAAACATCAAAAGTGCTTGAATAGAAATGGTGATTTTATTGCGGCTTTTCTTCAACCTCTGCGTTTTATGCTTTAGTGGATCTACATTCAACTCAAAACGTATATCTGTATCTCTCTCTCTCTCTCTCTCTCTCTCTCTCTCTCTCTCTCTCTCTCTCTCTCTCTCTCTCTCTCTCTCTCTCTCTCTCTCTCTCTCTCTCTCTCTCTCTCTCTCTCTCTCTCTCTCTCTCTCTCTCTCTCTCTCTCTCTCTCTCTCTCTCTCTCTCTCTCTCTCTATATATATATATATATATATATATATATATATATATATATATATATATATATATATATATATGATTTTAGATTTGAAGTATGCCGTATTTAGATACTGATCTCAGTATCATTAGATAGTCACGGAAAATGTTCTCAAAATGATCCACTACAAGATATTCAGAAGTTGATGTAGAAATTCGAAAATATTATAATGATCAATGTTCTAAGCATGTGCATGCACATAAAATTAACAATTGTAATGTTATTTATGTTCATGCCATTCGAGAACATACAGTACAGACGACATCTGGTCATTGCTTTCGAAAACTCTCTCTTGCCTGAACATTGTTTTGCATAGTGACAAAACGAAAGTAATTCTGATATTCTTTATTAGCCAGATCATTATTTTTCGTGCAATAATATAAATGATTTTTCGCTCTTATTTCATTTATTTAGTATATATATATATATATATATATATATATATATATATATATATATATATATATATATATATATATATATATATATATATATATATATATATAAGTGCTTCCTCAATAATGCAGTCTCCCAGTAACAGCTATAATTGTAAAATAAGCAGCAATGTATCGAGTCACATCTGAGCAGTGCACCTTGCCTGCCATAACACCTGCCTTCACTTACCTTCACTGTGACTTATGAGCACAGGTATCAATGAAACGTCTACAGATAAAAATAAAGTAAGAAGCATCAATGTCTATCAAAATATAAAATCAAGTGTTTGCATGGAAATTCTATATTCTTTAGTAACAAAATATATATAATATTGTGTCCCTTTCCTTCACGCACATGGTTTAAAGTGTTTATTCTGTTCGCTGTAAAAAGTTTCCCATCAACATAACTTCATATTTTTGCACAGAAAAAAAGGAACAAGCTCATTCTTCTGCAGTATTTTTCTTCTCTCAATAACCCAGTTTTTGGTGCATTATAGAAGTGAGTGGATGGCGAGGCGGCAATGAGCTGAGGGAGGGCAGGGGAAAGGGGTAAGGGATCGCTCAACTCATGAATACGCTGGGCGTGAGTGCGAGCTAAGGGCACACTCGGCATAGCATGAAAGAGACAGGAGTTGGACACGCTTTTGTTCACGAGATAATATATGGACATAGGGAGCGAGGAAAAAGAATGCAAGGCTTGAGTGAAGTGTGGCGGATGGATGCAAAATAAAATAATAAAATGAAAAAAATATGCGCGCATATATATACATGAATGCCATACATTTTGTGCAACGGCGGCCGAGTGATGCCTCTCTCTCTCTCTCTCTCTCTCTCTCTCTCTCTCTCTCTCTCTCTCTCTCTCTCTCTCTCTCTCTCTCTCTCTCTCTCACACAGACACACACACACACACACACACACACACACACACACCACCAGCTGCAGCCACCACAAGGAAATTGGTGAAGCCTTTGTCCTTCCAGCTATATGTGTGTGATGAGGATAATGACGGTTATGATGATGAACATGATAATGGTTATGATGATGATGATGATGATGGTGATGAGGATGGCGGTTGTGGTGGTGGTATAGGTATCGAAAATATTGCAGTTCTAGCGGTGGTGATGAAGGCAGCGGTAGTGAAAGAATGAATGATAGCAATAATGGTGGTCACGATAGTAATAACGTTAGCGGTGGTGGAGATGATAACTGTGGTGATGATTATGATGACAATAATAATCAAGATAACGATGAATGAGAGAACGAGCAGAAGAAGAGAGAAGTAGTAGAGATGGATAATAAAAAATATGGAGGATGTAAAGGAAAAGGGGGAAGAACAACATGGAAAGAAGAGTACGAGAAGGAGGAGGAAGTGAAAAACGAAGAGGAAAGGCAGGTAATTTCTATGAAAATATAATAACGTGCATTAAATTATACTAAATTACACCTCAGAATAAAACTGCGCACGATATTTTTGTATAAGTATTCTTTTTTAACACATATATATATATAAAAGTTAAATGAAAAGCTGCAGCGCATATAATGTTCAGCTCTTCCACTGCACCGTTAACTACGTGTCCGGGTGATGAAGGGCGGGAACCAACCAGACGGAGTGAGGGATGTGTTTAAGTTAAACGAACGCTAATGAAAAGAAGAAAATCAAGAAAGTGAATTCGGCAACTGTGCACTTTAATGAAGGTAGAATATTATGCAGCCATGACGCAAAGAATAAACACGGAAGAGCCAAACGCAACAATTTCTGAACCAGGATATACTTGAAGAATAAAGTCAGCCAATCAAACTACGCCGCAGGTTTTCAAATTCTCGAAACACCATCACAGGACCATAAGTTTTGACTTCATGCGTCATAATATTCGCATGTGAAAACTTAACATTTGCGAGAAGCCTGATCACATATTTTCCACGTAATTTAGAATTGATTAGTAATTTTCCCCTATAAATTAATGCATTTGTAGCTGCATCGTCTCCCTGTGTGTGTGTGTGTGTGTGTGTGTGTGTGTGTGTGTGTGGGTATTGCGGACGTCACGGCAGCTTTAAATTCCTGGACAGCGGCCGAGGAGGAAAGCGTCACGCAAAATGGCTTTGTTACTTGGCGCTGTAAGGAATTATTATGTCTCGCAGCACCAAGTTCTATAAATTAATCATCGTTTCCAGTATTTCGTTCACTTATACGCGCAACTGCTTCAAAGCTACGTTTTCTTCCCTCAGAAAGTTTTGCGACATACATAAATAAGAGCTAGGGTGGAGGAGTGTTTCCATTACTGCATATGATGATTGGACTGCTTCACTCTCGACATTTTTTTTTCTTTTTTTCCTAGAATCTATGCGATGGGGGAAGGTTTGGTAGGGACCCAATCCTATCTATCTCCCCTTTCATTCTCATATTGCTGAAGAGATGCGAGAATGAATGACGATCTGGTTCCCTAAAACACTTGAGGATCCTTTTACGAAGATAATATACCTTTCTCGTGCACCGTCAGCTAACAAGATGCATGTGGCATTACGTTTCCTTCTTGACACAAATTAAAGGGCTTTTTAACATAGTTTGTGCATTAACTTGTGGGTCCTCACGAAGATTCAAAGTGACTAACATTTTCATCCTGACACAAATTGGAGGACTTTTGGCACACTTCGTGCAGTGCTGTGGAAACCATCACGCACTTTAACGCACACTTTAAATAACCACGAAAAAACGCAATTATTTAGATTCTTGAAATGCTACATCTTTGGAAGAGCCTTTACATCTTTTCCACATTAGAAATTGTCCTGAAAATAATAATAATAAGAAAGTAATAAGAAACTGGCTAAAGACTCTTTGCAATAACTATGATATATGACGCAGTCCATTCAACTGACTTAGCAGTGGTAAAAAGGAAGCTCCCTCGTGCCTCACTAATTATGTTGATAACAGATAACATATGCATTTTCATTACGTGCAGCACACATCTTGATCACTCATTACCACTAATAGACTCTACATGCTGCACAGACTTGTCACTAGGTACACCGGCTGATGAGTTAAAGGGGATATACATCACCTTTATCTTACCAAACTTATGTATATCACTGTGGTCTTCCTCCCTCACCTCCACTCAACAGCAGCAATTGGAGGATGTGCAAAAGAGGGCATGCAGGATCATCCTTGGCTTTGACTACACAAATTACGATCATGCCCTAACGATCCTGAGTTTCCCCAGACTGGCTTCCAGACACCGAGAGGCCCTCGTCAGGCTGGGTAGAGGCCTGCTGCGCCACCCACGGCTACGACACCTCCTCCCCCAGCCAACGCCCACAACCAACCCACGTCACATAAATGTGGTTAGACCCATTAGGGCCGAGAACCGACCGTTACCTCCACAGAGCGATCCACACCATGGTGCGAGCCATAAACAACTAAGCTAATGTGTCTAATCTTAAGCCTCTCCCTAATCCCCATATGTATATTTTCAGTATGTATGTACTGCAATTCCTAATAAACCGTATATCATTATTATTATTATTATTATTATTATTATTATTATTATTATTATTATTATTATTATCATCATTATCATTACATTAATAATTATGTGTACAAGAAAGCCTGAACGATATCAGAAAGGAGTGGATTATTTCACAAGCAGGTTATATAAAATCCAAGAAAGCATGAGTATCGATATACGGTGATTGATATACATTTTCATCCTTCATGTCATCGACACTCTTTGACCTCTTGTTATTCTTCGATGGTGATGATTGTTGTCGTCAACGACGCACACCGTCACATTCACAATACAAACAAGATCAGTTATTGAAATCGGCACGCCTGCAGCTGGGCATAGTATAGGATGGTTGTCTGTTCAACTCTGTTGCATCATACAAGTGCAATTTTCCTATTTACTGTGTCGATTTTTCATGGACATATCTATGAATATTCGAATAAGGTTCCATTTCAATCAATCCCTTTTCATTAACTGGCAATATACATCATGAAGCATTTCAAAAACTTATTTTATTCTGAAAGTCAGAAAGCATAAAGATATTCTAAAAAAGTTGTTTGAATAAAATTTTCCTTTTTTTTTATGTTACTGCCTATAGTGCCTGTAGGCACACTTGAAGAGTGTATGGGAAGCGCTGTTCAGCTTCCTCCCATTTTAGTGGTGCAGGCAATTTTACTAATAGTGGTACCCATATTAGTGCCCACATCACCACACAAGCGCATCTTTTGTATAACAACCTGGAACCTGGGTATCATGGTGACATGTAGGTAACTTTAAATCACTCGACAAATGGCATAGTTTCAAAGCGGTGTGTGGTTGGAGTCGAACCTACGCGTGGACATGAGCCCGATCCCATGCTCACCACCTTATCCACTACGCTACCGCCTTCCTTAATGCAGATAAGACGAGCAATTTAAAGTTACTTCAAAAGTGAGTCCCTTTGATCATATTCAAATATGTATATAAATATCAAAACACTTGAAAATTATAGAGCTGCCTCTGTGCCAAGAACACAAAACTGGCAGAGCCTCCGTGTTTGTAAAAGCACACTGAGTTTTATGAAACACGAATTAGCTAGTAGTGTTGTGAGTTTAAAAAAAAATACGTATTTTGGCCACGATTCTGATAAACTCTCAAGAATATTCTAATAATACTGTCGTCTTCTGCTTAAGAATCGCCACTGATCTGGACAATAGAAGATAAATACCGAATAGCAGTCTAGCACTCAAAGGAATATACTCTTGATACAACAGATAAAGGTGTATAAAACATTATTTTTTTTAGTATTATTATAGTGTTTTTTTTTTTTTTGCTTTTTCATTCCAACTTCAATACCATGATCCATAAATTACCAAACTTTGGCCTCACTATCGTAACTTTTCAAGAATTTTAACTTCGGCTTCGGCTTCATGCCCTCTTATTGCCTTTGATATTGATTTGAGATAAATCATGAGAAAAGTTTGAATTATAAGAAA
>NC_059301.1:35065255-35085255 GCF_017591435.1 Portunus trituberculatus
CAAGGTATATACGTCAAGTGAGGATTCTTGTTTATGCTGAGGTGACGGTCCGTAAAACTTTATCTCTTCCCACACCCCACAGAAGCAGTTTAATATGCAAGCTAGAAGGAAAGACGTATAATCCTACGGCACATTATACACTGATCCTTCTTTTATTAATACAATATTGGACGGAACAGTAACCTACATAATGGAGAGGAAAGAATTCCTAGTGAGTTCTGCTTCATCAGGCTAACGAAAATAAGCTCAACAAACATTGACACTAAAAATAAAGTAAAAAGAGACAGAAAACAAATTAAAACTTTGCTAAACACTTTCCCCGCGAGACTTTTCTTGAGCAAATAACACAATCCGAAAAGCAAGAGTGAATAATTACTGGTGCTGCTGGTGTTGTTGCTGCTGCTCCTGCCGTATGGACTGGAATGATGAAGGTGATGATGACGAAAATTATGGTGATGATGGCGATGAAGATTTATAAAGAAGAAGAAAAAGAAGAAGAAGAAGAGAAAGAAGAAGAAGAAGAAGAAGAAGAAGAAGAAGAAGAAGAAGAAGAAGAAGAAGAAGAAGAAGAAGAAGAAGAAGAAGAAGAAGAAGAAGAAGAAGAAGAAGAAGAAGAAGAAGAAGAAGAAGAAGAAGAAGAAGAAGAAGAAGAAGAAGAAGAAGAAGAAGAAGAAGAAGAAGAAGAAGAAGAAGAAGAAGAAGAAGAAGAAGAAGAAGAAGAAGAAGAAGAAGAAGAAGAAGAAGAAGAAGAAGAAGAAGAAGAAGAAGAAGAAGAAGAAGAAGAAGAAGAAGAAGAAGAAGAAGAAGAAGAAAAAGAAGAAGAAGAAGAATGCGTGGGAAAAGTTTTTTGGGAATTTTAAAAAGTTGCATGGAGAAGAAGAATGAGAATTGAAAGAAAAAAAATGTGACGAGGAATGTTGAAAAGGATATGAATATAAAAGGAGGAAAATGAGGAAGAGGAAGGAAGAGGAGAGAAAAGCAATGAAGAGAGAGAGAGAGAGAGAGAGAGAGAGAGAGAGAGAGAGAGAGAGAGAGAGAGAGAGAGAGAGAGAGAGAGAGAGTGTGTGTGTGTGTGTGGGTGGCTTGACAGGACGAAAGGAGAAGAATGTTAAGTAAGAGTTGTAAGAATATTCTTTGTTACGAGGACTTGACATGCGAGGGTCTTCGCGTGTCCCAGATGGAAGTGTAAGACGGTGCGGAGGATACAAGATGTGAGAGAAGGCGGAGGAGTAGGAGTAGGATGAAGAGGAGGAGGAGGAGGAGGAGGAGGAAGAGGAGGAAAGGAGAAAATGGAGAAGGAGAATACAAAAGAAATACAAAGGAAAGACCAAGCAACAACAGACCCTGGGGTCGTTACCAGGCTGCTTGGTTAACTATTCTATACAAACTACACAGTGTGAGAGACAGGACAGCAAAGCAGAAGGCTCCTCCCCACCCACTCATCCCACCAGCCGAAGCCGGCCGGAAAAGGAAAGGCACCATGTGGTATTGAAAAAAACAAATGGAATTTTAGAGGATAGAGAAAAGAAGTTGTAATCTACGTCTAGTCTTGTTTGTGGGGGACTATGTAGATGCTTGATGGTTATGTAGTGTGGTGAATGTGCGTGTGGGTGGAGTCACAGTGTGGATGTCGGAGGGGTGGTGCGGCAGCCTTGCCTGGCGCAGTCAATCAGGTCCTAGCTCCGTTCACTCCACTGAGTAAGCGTACTTTCCCTTGGAGGGACGCCGTACACTGATTTCCCCCTGCAACATTGATCCCTGGTTGACCCGATGTTGATAAAAAATTAACAGGGCCCTAGACAAACACAACCCGTCACAGGTCGAAAGTGGGAGTAGTGACCGTTAACTCAGGGTTATCTGTGAGTGTAAGTATAGTATAGTGTAATGTAAATGTGGACACAGTGTAGAGGTCAAGAGGTGGTGCGGCAGCCTTGCCTGGCGCTTTCAAGGAGGCAGCAGTCAATCAGGCCCCAGCTCCGTTCAGTCCACTGTAAAAGTGTACTTCCCACTAAGGGGCGCCGCACACTACATGGTTACCCCTGCAGCAGTGACCCTGGTACTTTAATTCCCGATGATGATCACTACTGTCAGGGCTCCTGACTTTCCACAGCCCGTCACAGGTCGAGAGTAGTAGTAGTGACCGTTAACTCGGGGCTGTCTGTGTCGTGTAAGGAGGGTAAGTGTATTCGCGAAACACCCGCAATTCACGATCTGAGGCATATTTCTTTATGGACGGCGCAAATTACTCGGAGATAAACAGTGACAACCGGGGATTAGTTTCGAAATATTTGTCAAGACGAATTTTGAATGTCTCAATAGTACCTGAATCAACTACGTTCGATGGCAAACCGTTCCAAATATTGATAATGCGATTAAAGAAAAATGTTTGGCTTCGTTTGTTTTAAATCGCTTTCCTATTACCTTGAAACCGTTGTTTCTGGTGAAATTTGACCGGTCAAGCGTTAGGAAGTTATCAGGATTCATATTCGTAAATCCCTTAAAAATTTTGAAGAGTGTGATAAGGTTCCCTCGTAATCGACGTTTGGAAAGAGTAAATAAATTTAGTTCTTTAAGCCGTTCCTCGTATAGTTTATTACGTAATCTTGGAACCATTTTAGTTAATCGACGCTGTATTCTTTCTAATTTTTCAATGTCTTTCTTATAATAGGATGACCAAAATTGTACGTTATATTCAAGGTGCGGGCCTACGAGCGAATTATATAAAGTTGATATTATCTCTTCCGTTTTGAATGTGAATGATCTTCCGATAAAGCCGACTAATTTATTTGCGATTTTCACAACTTCGGTGCATTGATAACTTTGCTTGAGGTCAGCCGATATTACAACGCCAAGATCTTTTTCTCTCTGTACGCTCTTTATGGAAGCATTCCCCATTGTGTAGTTCGCTCGAAGGAAGAAGAGAAGGAGGAGGAGGAGGAGGAGGAGGAGGAGGAGGGAGAGGAGGAGGAGGAGGAGGAGGAAGTTGAATCATAAATGAATACAAAGGAATAACAAAAAACAGTTGATTTGTTAGCAGTTTTTATGAAGCTGCATTACCAAAGTGAGAGTCTCACATAAGATAGTAAAATGTAAACATTGCGAGATGATAAAGCAGAAAAAAGGAGGAGAAGGAGGAGGAGGAGGAGGAGGAGGAGGAGAAGGAGGAGGAGGAGGAGGAGGAGGAGGAGAAGGAGGAGGAGGAGGAGGAGAAGGAGGAGAAGGAAGAGGAAGAGGAGGAGGAGCTGAAAAAAGAGGTCATAAAACCGTGAAAAAGGCAAGTGCATTATGAATTGATAGGAACGATAGAGAGATATCAGTTAACGCCAGAGATGTAAAATAAAAAGTTCAAATGAAATTACTCAGGAACATTTCGCAAAAATAACATAGCCGTTTGAAGAATAGATAAAAAATAACTGAAAAATAACTGAAAAGATAGCGGAGGGAGCGAGAATATAAAAATAAAGATGATGAAAGTGTGTAGCGAGAAAGAGACAAGATAGGGTAGAGAGAGAGAGAGAGAGAGAGAGAGAGAGAGAGAGAGAGGTTCCGAGAATGTCATGAATAAATGACCAGAGAGAGAGAGAGAGAGAGAGAGAGAGAGAGAGAGAGACAGAGAGAGAGTGATAATTTGAGAAAGCGGCAAGAAAGAAAGCGAAGCAGAAAAAAAATGACGATGAGGAAGATGGAAGTAATCAAAAATAAGAGAAGAAAAACAAGAAAGAAAGAGAAGGAGGAAGAGCAGGAGAGAGAGAATAGACAAGAATTAGATGGAGGAGAGGAATGGGGGGAGGATGCGGACGTATATTGGAGGAGAAAATGCAATAATCCTCCTTAGAGAAAAGCACATTATTTGATTTTCTCATCGTGAGTCTGCCACCACACGACCGCTGGGGACGGAAGGCCTGGTCACCTGGGGCCGGCTGTGTGTGGGTGTGGGGTTGCGGGGCTGGCTGTGTAGACGCAAGGGTAAGGAAGTAAGGGAGGAGGTGCAGGAAATACGAGAAACAAAGCGAAAAGATGTAGATATTGGAAGAATTGTGCGTAGGTAGATGGACGAGATGAAGAGAGAAGAGGAACCTGAGGAAGGAAATAGCTCACAGGAAAAGGAGGATGAGGAGGAGGAGGAGGAGAAGAACACGAGGTACATGAAGGAGGAGGAGCGAAAGGGAAGAGGGAAAAGGAGGTAGGGGTCCACGAAGAAGGGAACACCAGAAATAAGATGTAATGTGTAGACTCGGGCGTGGGAGATGCTTGCCAGTAAATAGAGGGGAACGAGACTAGGAAGAGAAAAGGGAAAGGAAGGAAGAGATCGAAGGAGAGAGGAAATAACATGATGATGGGATGGGGGAAGAGGAAGATGCAAGATGTAGCGTGTAGATAGACCTCTTGGACGAGCAGCGCCTTGAGAAAGTGCAATGGGACAAGGGAGAAGAGGTTTAGGGGGAGTAAGAAAACAGTCATCCGCATAGAGGGAAAGGGAAGCAGCAGAAGGAGATGGAGCGTGAAGATAGGGACGGAGCAGACGGGAGCTACGCAGATGGAGAGGGTTAAGAAAGGAGGAAAAAAAAGGTACTCACGGGAAAGAAGGTAGTCTGACTAGGAGAGCATGAAAGAAACAGAAAGGGGATTCAACGTGTTGACAGGACCGAGGGGGGCAAAAAGACTCTTCTGAGAAGCCAGTGGTAAAGAAGGCAAGGCAAGGGAAGACCTGGAAGAGAGAAAAAGAAAGGATAAATAAAAAGGAACGAACGAACAAAGGGAGTTGAAGGGCATATGAGTGTCGATCAATAGAGAAATTTTGAAATTAGAAAGTGATGGTACAAGTGGTGGTGGTGGGGGTGATAGTAAGAGTACTGGTGGGTGAAGTGATGGCAAAAAGGAACGAACGAACGAAGGGAGTTGAAGGGCATATGAGTGTCGATCAATAGAGAAATTTTGAAATTAGAAAGTGATGGTACAAGTGGTGGTGGTGGGGGTGATAGTAAGAGTACTGGTGGGTGAAGTGATGGCAAAAAGGAGGAAGGTTGTGAGATGGCTGAAGGTGTTGTGAGCGAGGAGGAGTAGAAGGACAAGGAGGACAAAGAGAAAGAGGAGGAGGAGGAGGAGGAGGAGGAGGAGGAGGAGGAGGAGGAGGAGAAGGAGAAGGCAGACTGATATGTGTTGTATACGAGTGAAATACAAGACAGCGAAGGAGAGGTTATGGAGTATGGAGTGTTTGATAGCATAGAGAGAGAGAGAGAGAGAGAGAGAGAGAGAGAGAGCTGCAGTGGTAGGCAAGGGAATGAGGTGAGTTGAGGCTTCAATCATTGGCTTCATGAGGCCTGTGCAACAGTATAAATACATCAAGCTCTCACGAGGCGCTCATAGCACGTCCCACACTCCTTCAACTGGTGGGCAGGATGAGGGCGGCAGGTAGAGGGGAAATGCGTCGGTGAGGAGGGTGAAGGGGAGAGAGAAGGAGAGTGAGGTGAGTGGCCTGAGTGAAGGAGGCGATGGGAAGGTGAGTGTGTTGGTGTTGGTGGGATGAAGGAGGTGATTCTGTTGATGTAAGAGAGAGAGAGAGAGAGAGAGAGAGAGAGAGAGAGAGAGAGAGAGAGATAACGGATTAATAAGTGAGTATTGAAGTGAATGGCATGGAGAGTGAATGTTTGAGTGAGCGAGTGAATTAGAATGACTGAGCTAATGAGTGGGTGAATAAGCGAGCGTGAATGCGAGGGAGGAATAAATGAATGCGGATGTAGATGAATAGGTGAGTGGAGGAATGAGTGAGTGAGTGAATAAGAGTGAAACAGAATGGTCAGCAGCAGTAACAACAGCAGTAGCAGCAGAAGAAACATCGTGCCAGCAGACTTTCCCGGCACAAAATAACTGTGTGTAGCAAGGCCAGCCGTGCTCCGCTCGCTGCCTTGCTGTGAGAGCCGTAAAATTGACTTCTCTCACGCTCACTCTCACAACCGTGTTTTCACAAGATCCTGTAAATGGGTTCTGATAGTGGATTCCGGTAACGCGCGCACACACTCTCCCTTTCTCACTGACAAACACACACACACACACACACACATGCATACGTTGTATTTTATTCGTTTATATCAAGGCATTTGCTTCAGTTTCTTTAACATTTTCGCTATTACAGAACCATTGTCAATATTCATTCAATTACCTCCCTCATCAAGTAAATGTTCAAGTTTCTCAACCCTTGCTAGTCAACCAACTTTTTTTCTTCAGTAGTAGTAGTAGTAGTAGTAGTAGTAGTAGTAGTAGAAGTAGGGAAGCGGTGGCGTAGTAGATGAGGTGGTGAGCGTGGGATCGGGCAGATGTCCAAGCGTAGCTTCGAATCCCACCAAGTATACGGTCTTGAAACTTTGCCGTTTGTCGAGTAGTATAAAGTTACCTACATGTCACCATGATACCCAGGTTCTAAGTGGTTACATCAAAGATGTGCTTGGGTGATGATATGAGCACTAATATGGGTACCACTATAAACAAAATTGCACGAGCCACTAATGGGTGGAAGCTTAACGGCGCTTCCAATAGGTACTCTTCAAGTTACCTACAAGCGCTGTAGACCTGGCCATTGAAAGAAGGAAAAAATGTAGTAGTAGTAGTAGTAGTAGTAATAGTAGTAATAGAAATATTAAAAGCAAAATTATTATTATTATTATTACTATTATTATTATTATTATTATTATTATTATTATTATTATTATTATTATTATTATTATTATTGGTTGTCGTTGGTGGTGGGTGGTGATTGGTGTGGTGGTGGTGGTGGTGGTGGTGGTGGTGGTGGTGGTGGTGGTGGTGGTGGTGGTGGTGGTGGTGGTGGTGGTGGTGCAGTGGTGCAGTGGTGGTGGTGGTGGTGGTGGTGGTGGCAGTGGTGCAGTGGTGGTGGCAGTGGTGGTGGCAGTGGTGGTAGTGGTGGTTGTGGTGGTGGTGGTGGTGGTGGTGGTAGTGGTGGTGGTAGTGGTAGTGGTGCAGTAATATTGGTAGTAGTAGTAATAATAAAGAAGTAATACGTTTTAGAATTGCAATGGTATGCAATAATAATATTCTAATAGAAGCAAAAGTGTAGTAGTACTTTAATAAAAGTAATAGCAGTATTACAGTACCAATACCAGAAATAGCAGTAACAGATGCAAAACTAGAAGTACGTAGTAGTAGATGCAAAACTAGTAGAATTAATAATACTAGTAGTAGTAGTAGTAGTAATAGTAGTAGTAGTAGTAGTAGTAGTAGTAGTAGTAGTAGTACTAGTAGTAGTAATAGAAGTAGATGCAAAACTAGTATAAGTAGTAATAATTATAGTAGAAGTAATGGAAGTATTAGCAGTAGTAGTAGTAGTGGATGTATAATATTAATAATAGTTGTAGTAGTAGTGGTAGCAGTAGTGATGGTAGTAGTAGCATTAGTAGTAGTAGTAGTAGTAGTAGTAGTAGTTGTAGTAGTAGTAGTAGTAGTAACACGTATTAATATTGTAAGAGTACTTAACAGTAGTATTCTAGCACAAACAAAATTGTATTATAGTAGTAGTAGTAGTAGTAGTAGTAGTAGTGGCAGCAACAGCAGTAATAATAGTTGTTGTAATTGTTGTGTTAGTATCGTTGGAGTTGTATTTGTTATTATAGTAGTTATAAGAGTAGTAGAAATAGTAGTAGTAGTAGTAGTAGTAGTAGTAGTAGTAGTAGTAGTAGTAGTAGTAGTAGTAGTAGTAGTAGTAGTAGTAGAAATAGTAGTAGTAGTAGTAGTAATACTAGTAGTAGTAGTTGTTGTTGTTGTCGTTGTTGTTGTAATAGGTGGAAAAAGAGGAGGAGGAGGAGAAGCAGCAGCAGCAGCAGCAGCAGCAACGGCTGCATCAGTTCCAGCACAACAGTATCATTATATAAATTTGACAATAATAGTTGTTATTATTGTAGAAATAAATGTTCTGTCACGTCTCAGTCGTCATCAAAGTAAACGGTGGATAGTCATTTCAAAGGCTCGACACAAAGAGAGCCATTTTTCTCGTGTATCGCTTTGAACAATAACATCAGAGGCCTACATTACGTCCATTCTTAAAGGTCACTGTTGTATCATAGCATTATGTTAGGATATGTTATGTCAGATACTAACGTTACGCCAGACCCTTATTACCTTCATAAAGATCCTTTTCCTCGCTTCACGTAAGGATAATAGACCAGGAATCTATGATTCCTGGCAGCGCCTGTCCCACCACCCAGTTCAACATTTATGTTCCTTCACCTCTCCATCCTTCTCCAGGAATGTACAACACGTTTGGAAACAATGTATTATATGGCCTTTTCTATCTGCATCTGGAACAGCGTGAGTCCTTGACGAAACGAAAATGTTAATTCATGTCTTCTTATATCAAGAAAACAGACAGGTAGTCGGATACTGATGGTGGATGGATGGGTAAATGGACACACACACACACACACACACACACACCGCGTAGTGCAGTGGTTAGCAAGCTCGACTCACAATCGAGAGGGCCGGGTTCGAGTCCCTGAGCGGCGAGGCAAATGGGCAAGCCTCTTAATGTGTAGCCCCTGTTCACCTAGCAGCAAATAGGTACGGGATGTAACTCGAGGTGTTGAGGCCTCGCTTTCCTGGTGTGTGGAGTGTGTTGTGGTCTCAGTCCTACCCGAAGATCGGTCTATGAGCTCTGAGCTCGCTCCGTAATGGGGAAGACTGGCTGGGTGACCAGCAGACGACCGAGGTGAATTACACACACACACACACACACACACACACACACACACACACACACACACCGCGTAGTGTAGTGGTTAGCACGCTCGACTCACGATCGAGAGGGCCGGGTTCGAGTCCCGGGAAGCGGCGAGGCAAATGGGCAAGCCTCTTAATGTGTGGGCCCTGTTCACCTAACAGTAAATAGGTACGGGATGTAACTCGAGGGTGTGTGTTGTGTGTGATGTGGTCTCAGTCCTACCCGAAGATCGGTCTATGAGCTCTGAGCTCGTTCCGTAATGGGGAAGACTGGCTGGGTAACCAGCAGGCCACCGAGGTGAATTACACACACACACACACACACACACACACACACACACACACCGCATAGTATGGTGGTTAGCACGCTAGGGAAGCGGCGAGGCAAATGAGCAAGCATCTTAATGCGTAGCCCTGTTCACCTAGCAGTAAACAAGTACGGGATGTAACTCAAGGGGTTGTGGCCTCGCTTTCCCGATCTGTGGAGTGTTTTGTGGTCTCAGTCCTAACCGAAGATCGGTCTATGAGCTCTGAGCTCGCTCCATAATGGGGAAGGCTGGCTGGGTGACCAGCAGACGACCGTAATGAATTACACACACACAAACACACACACACGCACATACACACACACACACACACACACACACACACACACACACACACACACACACACACACACACACACACACACACACACACACACAGAGAGAGAGAGAGAGAGAGAGAGAGAGAGAGAGAGAGAGAGAGAGAGAGAGAGAGAGAGAGAGAGAGAGAGAGAGAGAGAGAGAGAGAGAGAGAGAGAGAGAGAGAGAGAGAGAGAGAGAGAGAGAGAGAGAGAGAGAGAGAGAGAGAGAGAGAGAGAGAGAGAGAGAGAGAGAGAGAGAGAGAGAGAGAGAGAGAGAGAGAGAGAGAGAGAAGATCCATTGTATTAGCTCGAGTGTAAGACCTGAAAGGCCTTCCGAGAACTTCAGTTTAAAGTAAACAGATGACGAGGTCTTGAATATTGCAATTCCTACACCCGCCTACCTAGGAAAAAAAGGAAAAAAGAAATAAAAATGAAATAAAAGTATTAATCAGTGAACGTTACCAGGAAAGCATGCCTGCAATTTGTTTTTCCTGGTACTGCAACACGCCGCGAATGCACATTTCGACTCTTGCAGTGTTGATGTGATGCACGAGCAAACATGGCTGCTGCTGCTGTTGTTTGTAGTTGTGAGTGTCTCGAGGACCCTGCCAGATGTTTCGGTCCACTGAAAATATATTCACTCTGATAGTATAACAACAACAGCAACAACAACAACAACAACAACAACAACAATAACAACAACAACAACAAAAATAGAAACAGCGATAGCAACAGTAGTAGTAGTAGTAGTAGTAGTAGTAGTAGCAGCAGCAACAGTAGCAGCAATAAAAACAGCAAGACCAACAGTAGCAACCATAGAAAAACTATGTAACAACATTATAAACACCATGAAAAACAAAAACATCATCATCGACAACCTCAACAGCAAAGCATCAACAAAAAATTATTAACAACATCAACGTGAACACCAACACTAACGTCAATATTGATTTATTCTACATTCACAACCACGGCTGCAACAACTATCACAACAAGCACCACACCACCACTAGTACCAACCAACATCTTTATATCGCCGGATCCCTTTACATGACATAGGCAGTACATTACATTACCATACCAGGAAGCCTTTATGCCTTACACAACAAACAATAGTGAGCATAGCAGTAGATTACACCTTATTACTTTTCTCCTAAATTTTGTTTACATTTTCTCTAATAATTTAGTCCTTTGTAATACTTGTGTAAAAACAAACCCCATCGAAAACTACTGCCAGAAACAGAATCAACACAGTTCGACAAAAGAGGAACATTGAGAGGTCCTCCAAAGGTAAGTTCCACGCCCACTCCTCTACCACTTGACTGGAAATGAGGCCACTGAAAGACTCGACCGGAACACACGCGTGACTCTCACGACGTGTGTGCGGCTGAAGCACACTGTAAGTACACTATACCGTGGGTGGAAGTGTGCGGTCGTGACGATTTGGCGCTGTATGATCCGGCTTAAGTGTGTGCTAAAGGAGAGTGATATAAATGAAATACGAACATCCGGGTTAATCTAAGAGAGAGCGAGATACGGAAAAAATATGGACGCTTCACAGTGGCTTATGGAGATATTATAAGATATATGGACGTTTTGCATAGCTCGAGGGAGATATAAAGGATATTAGGTATTCTTTTCTGGCTATCTTTTGTTCTCTATTCTCTTGGTTGCGTCCTCCACGATGCTCAATTCTTTTTCCTTCCTTCGTAGCGAGTTTCGTGTTTTACGTTTTGTTTCTCTTTCCATTCCTGTGGCGGAGCTTTCCTACTCTATTTTTCTTCGTAAAAGAGATTGGCCAGGGGCTACAAAAATTATGGAGATGACCTTTTTTTAAATTCCGCTCTTAAAAAAAGGATAGAGGGAGTATTAATTTTAATTTTAATATATACCATGTGGGCTTTTCACGGGAATTTATGGGCTAAAGGGGGTACTTTTTGTGGTACCTCCTATCTCAAAGCCCACCCGCTAGGAAACCGTTGCCCCGAGTGAGGAAGCCCAACCTACACTCGGACCGTGGACAGGATTCGAACCCGTGCGCTTGGAGACCCCTCGGACTCCAAAGCACGCATGGTTCCACTGTACCACAAATTAAATTAAAAAGATACAACAAAAAACTATATTAAATTTTAAAAATCCAATATTTTTTCTTGATATTTGCCATTCCCTGTGGATTCTAATCTCATGAGTGAACCTTCATTCCTGTCACTCTTTTACCTTGTCATACTAATGAAATACAAGATTGAAAGCCTCGTCTTGTTACATCTTTTCTAAGACATCAACATTTCCAATCAATCCTATTTTCATGAAGTAACTCTTCCTAGTATTCAAATTATAGCAGAAATGTCAATTTCGTAATTAAGATTAGAAAACAATAAACAGATAGACGCATTACATATATTTTGTTCTTTATATTGCTGGACAGTTACCAAGTCTACAGTGATACAGTAGAAGAACATACACAGTAACAAAATAACAACCCAAAGACAAGTAAAGCGTGGCACAGTAAGGACGTAACGAGAGGGAAAGATACGAATTAAATTTCACTGGAGTGTCCTGAAAAAGACAAGCAGCTGAGAGGGGAGTAGTGAGGGATGGGAAAAACCTTTGCTTCTAACTGAAATAGCGAAGCTAATGATGTTGAAGAAGAAGAGAACGTTATAAAATGAATATACACAAGAACATTCATAAGACTGCGTATAAAAACAAAAAAGAAAAATAATTTAAAATCCAGCACCGCCACATTTGTCTTCTATGCGTTAGATCACGTACCACACATTTGGACTTCCACGATACGCAGTTCAAGAAATGAAACGCGCAAGTAAAGCTCCGTCTTAAATGTACATAATGTATTCTTTACATTTGTTATAATAAATAGAAATTAAACATTATAATGCTGATTTAAATAAATTTTGAATAATCTGCTTTGAATTACACCAACAGCGAAGCGACTCGTTTTCATTAGACCACGCCAGACCTGCTTTCATTAACTCATGACAGATCTGCTTTTTTTTGCAGGGGCTGACTGTGAGTGAGGCCACGTACAGAAATTCAAACAGGATGCGATATTTATATTCCTAATTTTCTGTTCGTGGCGCAGTAATAAGCCAGTTGTTACCAGGCTCGCTTTTACCAACTTGTTTTATTTATTTATTTATTTATCTATTCATTCAGTGATTTAATTATGCTTCAGTACAACTTATTTATTTACTTTACCGGTATTCACCATCTTCCTTTTAATAATTTCTTCATATGTGACGTATCTTCTCTCATTTATTTTTTTTTCTCATTTAATTTTTCGTCTCATTTCTTTTACCTATTTTATTTGTTTTTAATTTTTGTAACATGTCTTTTCTTAATGTTACATCTGCCTTTCAAATTTAGTCGGTGTTCTACTATTCTTTTCCTCCAATGATCCGTCTCTTCTCTCCCCCACAACACACACACACACACACACACACACACACACACACACACACACACACACACACACACACACAGATTCATACACTCACCACAGGGACGCAATATAGTTCTTCAAACATTCATGACAGAACCTTGTACCTGCCACTCTACACGCTACCTCAACCGCTGGAATGTGTTGACAAGACTGGGAAAAAATACAAATAAAAAAGAGTCTGCCATAATAAGTCCCTTGATTTTGTGGTTTCTCATACGTGCTGAGCTACATAAGCTACTCGATATTCTGGCTTTACAGGCACTGGGACACATACAAAGAGTAGCATATATAGCGTTGGTAAAAACAGCAGTACTGGAACAGAGAAGAAAGGGATATTAAAATGTGTCAGTAATGTACGTACAGAAGGATGAGGTAGTAAACACCTACCGAAACGATCATTTACTCCCAACGCGGTCTAATAGCACAGGTTCTATTACAGACCAATTCTGCTCTTGACAAATTCAGGGGTGCTGTGAACCTTCTAATAAAGCTAGTTGTGATCTCGCTCAACGTTTCCCTTTGTGTCTCAAAACTACACGTGGTAGTCACAGCCTGCCCTCTAAAAACAACTCTCCTCCTAAAAAAAGCTACATGCATTTACTACACACAGTTCCTTCACTCAAAATAAAAAAAAAAAAGGTGACTCCTAATCCAGCCTCGAAGTCCTCTTCTGGGGAGAGGACCAGAAATGTCCCAGGTATGATTGCTCTTTAGGTAGCGATCTAAAATGTGTTGATACCTCCCTCTACTTTTTGTTCATTAACTTCTGAAACATTAGCGGTCTTAGATCTAATTGTCAATGTGTAGAACACCACCTCTCCTCTACTAAATCACATCTTCTTTTCCTCACCGAAACGTATCGTTTTGAGGCAACTGATAGTAAGTAAGTTCTCTGTTAACTCCTATTTCCTCTATACTCAGTTTCGTTCCAAAGCTGGATGTTGCATTTATGTGTGCAACGAATTAACTTGCTCTTGAGCCCAAGCACTTAAATCTTTCGAATTTTCCACCATCTGGCTTCGACTCAATAGTCACTCTAACTATATTTAAATACCAAAGAGGACCACATTTTATCCCTCTATCCTTTCGCGGAGATCTCTACCCTTGGTTTTCTTCTCCCTTCACTGACTATCCTTGTGATTTAGCCTTTAACTTTGCTATCCTCCATGGCCTAGAGCAACTGGTGCAATATTCTACTCGTATTCCTGACCGTCTTGGATATACGCCCAACATTCTTGATCTTTTCCTCACCTCTAATATTTTAACTTATGTTGTTACCCTATCTTCTCCGTTGGGTTCCTCCGATCATAATCTCATACCTGTATCTTATCCTATTTCTTCAATCCCTCGTCAGGATCCACCAGGGCCTCTAGTATTTTGCCTCAGCCAGCTGGGGAACTTGAGGAGGTATAACGCTGATTTTCACCGGAATGATTACTATTTCCGTGTCAGAGACCCATCTCTGTATGCTAAACGCATAACAGAGGCGAATATTCCTCATTTGTTTTCTGAACGTAAACCTTCTAAACCTTGGCTTAACACAGCCTGTTCTAGTGATATAAATGATGGAGAGGTCGCCCACAAAATTTACATGAGCCTTCCATCACCTGAATCTCATGCACTTTATATTTCTGTCCGAAATCATGCCAAGTATGTTCTTCAATATGTCAAAAACTCCTTCATAAAAAGAATTGTCAAAATCTTTCAAACTCCAACTCACCTCGAGACTTTTGGATCTGGCCAAAAAGATCTCCAATAATTTTATTTCTTCATCTTTCCCTGATAGCACAACAGCCATCACATCTGTCTCTAAAGCTGAATTATTCTCTCAAGCCTTTGCTAACAACTCCACCTTGGATGATGCTGGGCTTGTCCCTCCCTCTCCTCCTCCCTCTGACTATTTCATGCCTACTACAATCAAAGTTTTTTCTAATAATATTTTCCATGCCCTCGCTGGCCTAAACCCTCGGAAGGCTTATGGAACTGATGGGGGGCTCTATTATTGTTTTCAAAAAGTGTACTTCCGTGCTTGAACCTTGCCTGTCCAAATTCTTTCAATTATGTCTATCGACTTCTACCTTTCCTTCATGCTGGAAGTTACCCTACATTCAGCCTGTTCCTACAAACGGTGATCATTCCAATCTTGGAAACTACCTCTCTATAGCTATAACTAAATTTTCTTGTTTATCTAAAGTTTTTTAATCTATCGTCCTCTCAATAGGAAGATTCTTAAACATCTGTCACTTCACAATCTTCTCTCTGATCGCCAGTATGGCTTCCGTCAAGGTCTCTATACTGGTGATCTGGCTCCTCCTGAGCCTTGGTCATCCTCTGCTAGAGATTTCGGTAAAATTTTACAGTCTCGTTAGACATATGAAAAACTTTTGATAGATTCTGGCACAAAGCTTTGATTTCAAAACTACCCTCCTACTGTTTCTATCCTTCTGATTGCAAATTCATCTAAAGTTTTCTTTCCGATAGTTCCATTGCAGCTGTGGTAAAGGACCACTGTTCTTCTCCTAAATCTATTAACAGTGGTGTTCCTCAAGTTTGTGTCTTGACACCCACTCGTTATCTATTATTCATATAGGATCTTCTTAATCAAGTGGAGTAGGTAGTAGACACTTAATGAATCGATAATTTACTCCCAGTGAGATCTAATAGCATTAGTTCAAGTTGTGCTGTAAACTTTCTATTAAATCTATTTGTGATTTCGCTGAACGTTTTCCTTTGTGTCACAACTCAAGAAGATAGTCAAAGCCTGCCCTCTAAAGACATATCTCCTTCACACAAAACTACAAGCACTTACCACACACACACACACCATTCACTTGAAATTGAAAATAAAAAAAAATAGCGACTCCAAATCCTGCCTCGGAATCCCATTCTGGGGAGGGAACTAAAAATGTCTCCAGGTTGGACTGCTCTCTCTATGGCGACCCAAAATGTTTTGAAGCCTTTTCCGACTATTTATCATTAACTTCTGCAATATTCGCTGTCTTCGATGTAATTTTCAATCCGTAGAACACCACCTCTCCTCTACTAAACCTTATCTTCTTTTCCTCATCGAAACACAGCTGTCTGAGACAACTGACAGTAGCTCCTTCTTTCTCTGCAATTTTATGTCAGGTTTCCTTTCCGATAGTTCTATTGCAGCCGTGGTAGATGGCCACTGTTCTTCTCCTAAATGTATTAATAGTGGTGTTCCTCAGGGTTCTGTCCTATCACACACTCTTTTTCTATTATTCATTAAAGATGTTCTTAACCAAATTTCTTTCCGTATCCATTCCTACGCTGACGATACCACCCGACATCATTACGCGCCCTTTCAGAGAAAACCAACTCTTCAGGAAGTCAACAGATCACGCAGGGACGCTACAGAAAGCATGACTTCTAATCTTTCTAAGATTTCTGATTGGGGCAGAGAAAACTTATTAGTAGTGTTCAATGCCTCAAAACGTCAATTCCTGCATCTGTCAGCTTGACACAACCTTCCAGACGACTATCCCCTCTTCATCAATGACACTCAACTGTCTGTCTTCCCTCTTCTACACTGAATATCCTCGGTCTGTCCTTTGCTCATAATCTTAATTAGAAACCTCTTATCTCTTGTTAAAACGGCTTCTATAAAGTTTGGCGTTCTGAAGTGTCTCCCTCAGTTTTTCTAGCCCCACCCAAGTGTTTCCTTTGTACAAGGGCCTTATCTGTCCTTGTATGGAGTACTCTTCGCATGTTTGAAGAGGTTCCACACACAGTCTTGTTAGATAGGGTTGAATCAAAAGCTCTTCGTCTCATCAACTCCCCTCCTCTGCCTGACTGTCTTCACCCTCTTTCTCACCGCCGAAATGTTGCATCTTTATCTATCTTTTATCGCTATTTTCATACTAACTATTCTACTGATCTTGATAGTTGCATGCCTTTCTCCCTCCTGAAGCCTCGCGGCACAAGGCTTTCTGCTCAACTCTCTCATACATGAGTTAACCAGTGATCTCAGTCATTCATACCTTTCGTTGGTGAACTCTGGAACTCCCTGCCTGCTTCTGTATTTCCATCTTCTTACGACCTGACTTATTTTAAGAGGGAGGTTTCAAGAACTTTAGCCCTGTCTTTGGTCTAATTATGTTAGATTCTTTTAGAGAACTTGCATTTGAATTGGGATTACTATTACTTTTTTTTATTGCTCTTGCACAAAAAAAAAAAACTTTTTACCTTATCCACTCCTACGCTGACGATACCACCCTACACTTTTTCACGTCTTTTCAGAGACAACCAACCCTTCAGGAAGTAAATAGATAAAGCAGGGATGCCAGAGAACGCGTGACTTTTTTCTTTCTAAGATTTTTTATTGGAGCAGGGGAAACTTAGTAGTGGTCAGTTCCTGAACAATTAAATTCCTCCATCTATCAACTCGACACAACCTTCCAGACAGACAACTCTCGGCTTCATCTACAATGACACTCAGCTGTGCCCGTCTTGTACATTGAACATCCTCGGTTTAGCCTTTACTCATAATCTTAACTGGAAACCTCACATCTCATCTCTTGCTAAAAAAAAAACTTTTATAATGTTAGGCGTTCTGAGGCGTCTCCGCCAGTTTTTCTCGACCCTCCAATTGCTAATTTTATACAAAGGCCTTAGCCGTCCTTGTATGAAGTATGAAGTTCGGATGTTTGGGAGGGTTCCGCTCACACAGTTTTGTTAGATAAGGTGGAATCAAAAGCTTATCGTCTCATTAACTCATCTCCTCTGACTGGTTGTCTTCAGTCTCATTCTCACCACAGGAATTTTGCATCTCTTGCTATCTTTTATCGCTATTTTCATGCTAACTGCTCTACTGATCTTGCTAACTTCACGCCTCCTAATTCTCCTGCGGCGTCGCTGCACAAGACTTTCTTCTTCCTTTCACTCCTATTCTGCCCAACTCTTTAATACATGAGTTAAATAGTACTGTCAGTCATTCATACCTTTTTCTGGTAAACTCTAGATCTCCCTGCCTGCTTCTGTATTTCCATCCTCCTAAGACAACTTCTTTTAAGAGGAAGGTTTCAAGACATTTCTCCCTGAATTTTAGATAACTCACTTGACCTGGCAAGCAGTGGGCTTTTTTTTCCATTTTTTGTTGTCTTTGACCAGTTGCCCTTCCTGCATGAAAAAAGCAATATTGGTAGAATGGTAGTAGTAGTAGTAGTAGTAGTAGTAGCAGCAGTAGCAGCAGTTGTAGCAGTATCAGTACCAGTAGTTGTAGTAGTAGTAGTAGTAGTAGTAGTAGTAGTAGTAGTAGTAGTAGTAGTAGTAGTAGCAGCAGCAGTAGCAGCAGTTGTAGCAGTATCAGTACCAGTAGTAGTAGTAGTAGTAGTAGTAGTAGTAGTAGTAGTAGTAGTAGTAGCAGCAGTGGCAGCAGTTGTGGCAGTGTCAGTGCCAGTGGTAGTAGTAGTGGTGGTAGTAGTAGTAGTGGTGGTGGTGGTAGTGGTAGTGGTAGTAGTGGTGGTAAGGTAGTGGTGGTGGTGGTGGTAATAGTAGAGTGGTGGTGGTGATGGTGGTGATGGGTGGATTAGTAGTAGTAGTGGTAGTAGTAGTAGTAATAAAAGCAGTACTAGAACTAGAACTAAAATGTGTCAATAATGGAAGTACAGAAGTAGCAGTATTGGTGGTAGTAGTAGTAGTAGTAGTAGTAGTAGTAGTAGTAGTAGTGGTGGTGGTAGTAGTAGTAGTAGTAGTAGTAGTAGTGTTGTTGTTGTTGTTGTTGCAGCAGCAGCAGCAGCAGCAGCAGTAGCTGTAGCTGTAGCAGTAGTTGTAGTAGTAGTAGTAGTAGTAGTAGTGATATTAGTAGTAGTAGTAGTAGTAGTAGTAATAATAAAAGCAGTACTACATAGAACTGGAACTAAAATGTGTCAGTAATGTAAACAGATCTAACAATATTGGTAGGATGGTAGTAGAAGTAGTACTAGTAGTAATAGTATTATAGTAGTAGTACCAGCAGCAGCAGCAGCAGCAGTAGTAGCAGCAACAGCAGCAGTATCTGTACCAACAGTTCCAGTAATAGTAGTAGTAGTAACAGTAGTAGTAGTAGTAGTAGTAGTAGTAGTAGTAGCAGTAGTAGTTGTAGTAGTAGTAGTAGTAGTAGTGGTTGTAGTAGTAGTAGTAACCTAACCTAACCTAACCAGTAGTAATAGTCATGGTGATTTTAGTTGTTCATAATGTTAATAATGATGTAGCTGCAGAAACAACAACATCAGAAACAGCAGGACCAATAATAGCGATGATGATAGTCGTGGTGGTGGTGGTAGCAGGAGCGGCGGCGGCGGTGTCCACGACGACGGAGACAGCAGCGGCGGTGGTGGTGGCAGCAACAGCAATAGCCGCGTCAATAGTAGCACCAGTAGTTTTGTTTTGTTTTTCCTTTTTGTTGTTGTTTTGTTCCAAATATTGTATTGTTGCTTTTGACGATGACAATATTGTTGTTGTTGTTGTTGTTGTTGTTGTTGTTGTTGTTGTTGTTGTTCTTGTTGTTGTTGTTCATTTACACTTGACATGTTGACTCTGCATTTTTATGACTATACCAGAAATTTATTCAAGCAGGGCAAAATTTTTTTAACAATAAAGATTGTAGTGAATTTTCTCTGTATGTTTGTCTGTGTCTGTCTGTCTGTCTGTCTCTCTCTCTCTCTCTCTCTCTCTCTCTCTCTCTCTCTCTCTCTCTCTCTCTCTCTCTCTCTCTCTCTCTTTACAGGACGTGAGGTGGATATAATGTAAGACGTCACTTCTTTCCTATATACACCTTCCGGCCTGGAGTTATGTCTATTGGTTATCTGCGCCATAAATTTACCAAGCTAAAAACGAATTAAAAAAGGGCGCCAGTCTTACCTCCCGAGACGCTGAAGACAGGCATGGTATTTACTGAGCCGTACTAACAAACCATTAAAACGTTTTCGCCTTAATAATTCTATTCCAAGTGTAAAGAAGGTGAATTTTTAATTGTGCTTACTTCCACGCCATATTGTAAGATACTATATATATACACCTTTCATACTCTTCCACACTCACAATCGAGAGGGCCGGGTTCGAGTCCCGGGAGCGGCGAGGCAAATGGTCAAGCCTCTTAATGTGTGACCCCTGTTCACCTAACAGTAAATAGGTACGGGATGTAAATCGAGGGATTGTGGCCTCGCTTTCCCGGTGTGTGAAGTG
>NC_059301.1:35090255-35122755 GCF_017591435.1 Portunus trituberculatus
ATGCCAGAGATAATCACCTCTGTTATGCGCTCGGCACAAAGAGAAGGATCTCTGACATGAAAACAATAATCATCCCAAGGGAAATCAGAATAGTACTGCCTTAGTTCCTCCCACTTAGCAGAGTTAAAATGCCAGAAGCACCTCCGCTTAGGCGGGTCCTGAGGCTGCACTGGAGTGATAGAACTGGTAACGGAAATTAGATTGTGGTCGGAGGAGCCCAACGGAGAGGAAAGTTTAACAGAGTAAGCAGAAGGGTTGGAGGTTAGGAAAAGATCAAGAATGTTGGGCGTGTCTCCAAGGCGGTCAGGAATACGGGTAGGGAACTTCACTAGCTGCTCTAGGTCATGAAGGATAGCAAAGTTGAAGGTTTGTTCACCAGGTTGGTCAGTGAAAGAAGATGAAAGCCAAAGCTGGTGGTGAACATTGAAATCCCTAAAATGGAGATCTCAGCAAAAGGAAAGTGAGATAAGATGTGCTCCACCTTGGAAGTCAAATAGTCAAAGAATTTTACATAGTCAGAGGAATTAGGTGAGAGGTATACAGCACAGATGAATTTAGTTAGAGAGTGACATTGAAGTCTTAGCCAGATGGTAGAAAATTCTGAAGATTCAAGATTGTGGGCACGAGAGCAAGTGGTGTCGTTACGCACGTATGCGCAACATCCAGCTTTGGATTGAAAATGAGGATAGAGCAAGTAGGAGGGAACAGAAAAGGGCTGCTGTCAGTAGTCACAGACAACTGTGTTTCGGTTAGGAAGAGAAGATGAGGTTTAGTAGAGGAGAGGTGGTGTTCCACAGATTGAAAATTAGAACGAAGGCCACGAATGTTGCAGAAATTGATAGTGAAAGTATTAGATGAAGTGTCAAGACACCCAAGGTCGACAGCAGAGGGGCAGTCCGACCTGGGGACATTTATGGTCCCTCCCAGAGGGGACTCTGAGGCAGGGCGTGGTGAAGCCATTATTAAATTTTGATTTGAAGAGAGTGTAAAAGTGTAAGGTGTTGTAGTGTAGTGTAGGAAGTAGTAGAAGTTGTCTTTAGAGGGCAGGCTGCAGCTGCTCAATTGTATAAATGAGACCACAAAGGGAACCGGGAAGAGAGGACACGGGAATCACTCAGTCTGCAGCACTGCCTACATCCCCGTAAGTACCTCTCCTGAGTATATATATATATATATATATATATATATATATATATATATATATATATATATATATATATATATATATATATATATATATATATATATATATATATATATATATATATATATATATATATATATATATATATATATATATATATATATATATATATATATATATATATATATATATATATATATATATATATATATATATATATATATATATATATATATATATATATATATATATATATATATATATATATATATATATATATATATATATATATATATATATATATATATATATATATATATATATATATATATATATATATATATATATATATATATATATATATATATATATATATATATATTTATATTATTTATTTATATATATATATATATATATATATATATATATATATATATATATATATATATATATATATATATATATATATATATATATATATATATATATATATATATATATATATATATATATATATATATATATATATATATATATATATATATATATATATATATATATATATATATATATATGTGTGTGTGTGTGTGTGTGTGTGTGTGTGTGTGTGTGTGTGTGTGTGATCACACATGTGTGTGTGAGTGCGCTAATCACACACACACACACACACACACACACACACACACACACACACACACACACACACATAATGTTGACTAAATGACTAACTAATTACGGTTTTTTTCTAAAAAAAAAAAAAAAGCAAGAATATCCGTTACATAATGCAGCAAGAGTAACACCAGCAGGAGGAACAACTCTAGCAGAATTTTTTTTCTTCTTTTTGCTGTTGTTGGTATCATTGTCGTCGCTATTGTTCTTATTGTTGTTACTGATGTTAGCATTCATGTTGATGTTGCTGCTCTTATTGTTCTCGTTGTTGTTGTTCTTGGTGGTGGTGGTGGTGGTTGTGGTGGTAGTGGTGATGGTGGTAATAAGTGCTAGTGGTAATGAAATAATTTGTAATATAGTAGTCACAACAATACCTGTAGTACCCGTAGTAGTACTAGTAGGAGTAGTAGTAGTAGTAGTGGTAGTAGTAATAACAGTAGCAGTAGCAGTAGTAGTAGGAATAGTAGCAGTAGTAGTTGTTGTTGTTGTTGGTGTTGCTGTTGTTATTGGTCCTGTTGTCATTGTTGTTGTCCTTGTTGCTGTTGTTGTTGTTGTTGTTATTATTGTTGTTGCTGTTGCTGTTGTTATTGTTGTTTTTCCTGCTGTTATTATTGTTGTCATTGTTGTTTTAGGTGTTGTTTTTGTTGTTATTGTTGTTAAACGTTTTTGTTGTTGTTTTTGTTGTCATTGTTGTTATTTTGGGACTTGTTTTTTTCTGCTGTCACTGTTGTTGTCGTTGTTGTTGTTATTGTTGTTGCTGTTATTGTTTTTGTTGGTGCTTCTGCTGCTGCTGCTGCTGCTGCTGCTACTGCTGCTGTAGTAGTAGTAATTGTGGTGTTTGTAGTTTTAGTTGTTGTAGCACCAGCAGTGACAGCAGCAACAGTAGTAGTAGAGGTAGTAGTTGTAATAGCAGAAGCAGTAGTAGTAATAGTAGTAATAGAAGTGGTAGTAGCACTAAGAGTAGTAAGAGTAGTAGCAGCAACAGCAGTGCAGTAACAGCAGCAGCAGCAGCAGCAACAACAGTATTGATTATCGTCAATCCTTCTATTGTACACGAGTCACATTTTTTTTTCAGCTTATATCGGCAATTTCTATCTGGTTTTCTTTTACGCCAACTAATAGTTTTGAGAGTCTCTGATGAACGAGACACAATTTTCTTCCCTTCAAACCCTTTATTAACTCCTTTTGCCTCATATATATAAGTGATGCGTACTTACTAATAAGAGTTATTCCCCAGACTGATTTCTTCATTGGTTCTTGCGAGTACTCTATCTCCTACAATACACAGTTTCTATACGACCCAACGTCATTCGTGCTAAGATAGGGAAGTGACAGGGAATGTTCAATGTTTACGAAATAACTTCTGTTGCAAACCGACACATCTTTCCATTTCCTATTCGTCTAGTTTTGTTATATGTACTTCTGAAAAGCCTATAATTAGCACATATATTACTTTGATATTATTATTATCATTACTACTACTACTGCTACTACTACTACTACTATTACTAATAATAGTAATATTAATAACAATATCAATAACAATAAAAATAATAATAATAATAATGATAAAAATAATAATAATAATAATAATAATAAGAAGAAGATGATGAAGAAAACAATAATAATAATAATAAAAAGAATAATAAAAATAACAATAATAATAAAAACTAATAATAATAATAATAATAATAATAATAATAATAATAATAATAATAATAATAATGATAATAATAATAATAATAATAATAATAATAATAACAATATCAGCAGCACTTTTTATCCCCCAAAACAGAGGTAAGCTTTCTTCGTTAAGCCATGGTTGATCACTGGCTGATTTTCGTCTACGTGAAAACGTAATATGTCGGTGAAAATAAAAATAAATAAAATAAATAAGGCTACTGAATGAAACAACAACTTTATAGATTTAAAAGGGAGAGTTTCCAACATTTCGCTATTAACATTTTTGAAGGAATCAATACACTGTGCTAAATAATAGTGTAAACAGCGCTCAGATAATCCGTCACTCATGATTGATCACGTAATACACTTGAACTTCATTTGCATAGCTCACTTCATGTACAAAGTAGGCCAATCTAGCTAGCACTGCTATGTTTAGCCGTGATTTTTAAACAAAAATAATAATCATAATTCGATCAAGCTAAGATTTATCCCCACGTACCATAATTATGCGATTGTGAACCGTCCTGTTTGGAGAAACAACGAAATACCAGCAACAGCAAAACTGAAAGAGTGACCATCCACATTAGTTTTTACAATTCATTTCCTCAAAAGAGTTTTCCTTTTTGCGTGGCTCTACTCTGCAGCCTTAGTTCAAGCAAGGTACAGAATATCACCAGCAAGGTCAGATCAACACGCTCGAAATTGATACCAGTCCTGCAGCAGTACAGTATCCCTGGTGACTGCCAAACTACCAGGAATCTGAAAACAGACATTTCAGAATATTATGAGGAGAAAAATACTTCACAGGAATGTAAGACTGATAAAGCCTCACAGCAATGAGAGAAGAGAAAACAGGCGAGATGGCTATCACCTCAAACATTTATCCCTCCACAGATTTAGGTCATATAACGGAACAAACCATACCGTCCCAATTTTTTCTTTTATTTTCCACTAATTTAAAAGTTCACCATTCTTACTTCTTTACTTCGCGTAATATTATTAAAAAAAATTGAAAAGATAAACAATAGGTCCCCAATATGCACTACGAGAGTCCTTGATATCAGTATAGAAAAGAAGAGGAAGATAAAGGCCTACATCAGATTCTGTACTAACATGTTCGGTAAGATTATAGAATAATAGCAGCAAGAGGAACAAGAGAGTAGAGGTTCACATTGGTTATCATAACTCACTCCATATTTTTTTATTGGTTATATGAGACGAAAAACTGAGGTGTTTACAAAAACTAGAGAATACAAGTAACAAGAGCAGATCAGTCGGACGTAACTACATTGGGCTGTAGACCAGCGTGTTTGGAAAGAGTTGATAATGCCAGCAGCAACGGGTGACAAAGTCCCACACCAGTCATCGCAGATCAATCAATAAGGCATGCGCAATGAGCCACTGTGGACCGATGTGTTCGGCGAGAATATAAAACAGCAGCAAGAGAAAACAAAATCCGGAAGTGTCTATACATACTCCTTACACAACAGATGAATTCATCAGAAATTTGCACCAATTACTTATTGCTGTGCCCTGATGTGTTCGGGGAAATCACGGAATATCAGCAGCCAGAGGACAATTAATCTAACACCCCATAGGACATGTTAGGACATAGGAACATAAGAAATTTAAGGAAGCTGCAAGAGGCTGTCAGGCCTACACGTAGGAGTCCGTGTGAAGAAAATTACCTAAACCCACCTATCATCCTAATCCAAAAATTTCTCTAATCTTCTTTTAAAACTCTCTATTGATTTAATACTAACAACATGATCACTGAGTCCGTTCCATTCATCAAAAAGTCTGTTATAGAACCAGTTCCTTCCTATTTCTTTCCTAAACTTAAATTTCTCAAGCTTGAATCCATTATTTCTAGTTTTATCCGGCGACTGGTCCTAAAATTTGTTAGTCCCCTTTGTTATAACACATATACTACTTAAATACTTCTATCAGATTCTCTCTTAACCTACTTCTCTCTAAGGAACGCAAATTCAATATCTTCAATATTGCTTCGTAGGGAATATCTATCATAACCTGTATCCTTTTAAATATTTTCCTTTCCACTGATTCTAATAGACCTATATCCTTCCTATGATGTTTAGACCAGAACTGTACAGCACAATCTAGATATGGTCTGGTCAGAGCTAAATATATCTTTAATATGACTTCAGGATTTCTGTTTTTAACATTCCTAAACATTCATCTTAGTACCCTATTTGCCTTATTTCTAACTTTTATCTATTGCTCTTTTAGAACGAGATCGATGCTAACTAAAACTCATAAATCTTTTCATATTCTGAACTTACCATGGCCTCGTTGTTTATTGTGTACCTATTGTGTATATTTCCTCTAACTAAGCTCAGTACTTTGCATTTGTTATTGTTAAACCGTATTTGTCATCTGTGTGTCTATTCATTCATCGTATCTGCAATGCGATGGCATCTAAATCTGTCCTAATCAATCTACCTTTCTTTGTATAATCCGTAAATTTATAAATATCACTACTAATTCCACAATCCAAATCATTAATATATACTAAAAATAATTGTTACAACCGTCAAAGTTATAGTGGAAGGCAACAAGAAATCTAGGTACTAACTAATCAGTATAATAATAGATTCGTGGTGAAGGGCAACACAAAGTAAGGTTCACAAATCATTCCAACAGTAAGGTTTCACCAATCACATTTATTGTCGCCACCACAACACCCAAATCGTAAACTCTAACACCATACCAATACACACACGCAATAACACACCCAACACCTGAGCCGTAACCACATTAACACGACAACATGCACAAGTGTATACACACCCGGATCATAAGTAGCGCACACAAGACAGAACACAGCTCTACTCGACGTATGGAATTCTCTACCCCATCCTATCAAAAATGCTCCCTCTCTTAACATATTCAAAAGTAAATTCAAATATCATCTCCTAGATTTATATTAGCCAATGTCCTACTTTTACAATGTAGCCTTCCCAAACCTTCATTAATATTTCTACTACTCCATCATCACCTATCTTCAACATCACCCACCACAACCATTCCATACATGTTGCTTACCCATTCTTTATCCTAGAAAATTGTATCTCTATACCTAACTATTTTTTAGTGTCAAATATTTATATATTTAGTTTATAGTATATGATCTCCATTATTGCTTAGTTAGAATGTAAGTTTATATTTTGTATTTTTATATTTATCATATTTCTCCTACCTCTTGCCTGAAAAGCATTGCTTATTATATAGGCTAGCCCAACAAATCTCTAAAGAGTTCCTCTGTAGTATATACTTAGCTATAATAAAGTGTTTAAAGTGATAATAGTGTATATAATTACATTCAAATACTTAAGAGAAAATACGCATTGTACCACCAACATCAGGAAAAGCACAGGCCAAAACTCGCAAACTAAATGAGGAAAAAGGCAAAAGGGCACGGTAAATACTCAAGCAAGAGCGGAGGGGCAACCAGCGTCTCAAGTCTTCTTCAGGTGTGCAAGGAATGTCTCCACTAAGCCAGCTTCGGGTTGCTTCTGCCCCTCTCCGGCAGATCACAATTAATAACACCTTGTATTGGTGGTTGGAGCAAGTGTGCGAACAGGGAAAAATTATAGTCTGGAGCCTCAACGGTGGATGAACTCCTTCTCCTGTTCACTAGGGTTCCCAAATGGTTCATGGCTCATCATACTCCCGCTGTATGAGAGGAATTCGAGGATATCTCTTAACAGAGATATGAAGTCTACCAAAACATTATTGACACCTTTGATATGCTTAACAATAAAACACAACTAAACACAACACAATCTAAACACAACTCTCCTACTTCTCATAAAACTACATGCACTTACCACACACACACCTTCACTTGAAAATGCAAAATCAAAAAGTGATGACTCCAAATCCAGCCTCGGAGTTCCTTTCTGGGAAGGGGACCAAAAATATCCCCAGGTCGGACTGCTCTCTCGTTGGCGACCTAAAATGTCTTGCCACCTCCCTCAACTTTTCCTTCATTAGCTTCTGCAACATTCGCGGTCTTAGATCTAATTTTCTATCTGCAGAACACTACCTCTCCTCTACTAAACCTCATCGTCTTTTCCTCACCGAAACACAGCTGTCTGAGGCAACTAATAGTAGCCCCTTCTCTGTTCCCTCCTACTGAATCTTGGTCATCCTCTTTTAGAGATTTCGGTGAAAATTTTGCTGTCGCGTTAGACATATCAAAAGCTTTTCATAACGTCTGGCTCAAAGTTTTGATTTCCAAACTGCCCTCCTACGGTTTCTATCCTTCTCTCTGCAACTTTATCTCAAGTTTCCTTTCCGACCTTACTATTGCAGCCATAGTAGACGGCCACTGTTCTTCTCCTAAATCTATTAAGAGTGGTGTTCTTCAGGGCTTTTCTCTGCAACTTTATCTCAAGTTTCCTTTCCGACCTTACTATTGCAGCCATAGTAGACGGCCACTGTTCTTCTCCTAAATCTATTAAGAGTGGTGTTTTTCAGGGCTCTGTCCTATCACCCACTCTCCTTCTATTATTCATTAATGACCTTCTTAACAAAACTTCTTGCCATATCCACTCCTACGCTCATGATAACACCCTACATCTTTCCACATCTTTTCAGAGACGACCAATCCTTCAGGATGTTAACAAATCACGCAGGGGCACCACAAAAAAGCTGACTTCTGATGTCTCTAAAAATTCTGATTGGGGCAGAGAAAACTTTGTAGTTCTCAATGCCTCAAAAACTCAACTCCTCCATCTATCAGCTCGACACAATCTTCCAGACAACTAACCCCTCTACTTCAATGAAACTCAACTGTCTCCCTCTTCCTCACTAAATATCCTTGGTCTGCCCTTTACTCATAATCTTAACTGGAAACTTCACATCTCATCTCTTGCTAAAACAGCTTCTATGAAGTTAGGCTTTCTGCGGCGTCTCGCCCCTCTAACTGCTAACTCTGTACAAGGACCTTATCCGTGTTTGTATGGAGTACTCTTCGCATGTTTGGGGTGAGGGGTTCCACTCACAACTTTATTAGATATAATGGAATCAAAAGCTTTTCGTCTCATCAACTTTTCTCCTCTGACTGGCTGTCTTCAGCTTCTTTCTCACCGCTGAAATGTTGCATCCCTTTCTATCTTTCATCGCTATTTTCATGCTAACTGTTCTATTGATCCTGCTAACTGCATGCCTCCCCTCATCCTGTGGCCTCGCTGCACAAGGATTCTTATTCCTCTCATCGCTATTATGTCCATCTCTCTAATACAAAAATTAACCTGTATTCTCAATCATTCATACCTTTCACTGGTAAACTCTAGAACTCCGTACCTGCTTTTGTATTTCCATCTTCCTGTGATTTGATTTTAAGAAAGAGGTGTCAAAATATTTGTCGCAGGCTTTTGACTAATTCTTTTAAATCTTTTATGAAAACTGGAATTCCAGTGGGCCTTTTTTTTCCTTATATATATATATATATATATATATATATATATATATATATATATATATATATATATATATATATATATATATATATATATATATATATTTTTTTTTTTTTTTTTTTTTTTTTTTTTTTTTGGGTTCTCACTCTTACATTAAAAAAAAAAAGTAACGTGCGTGAAGTTCTGATGTCTCAGAGAACTCACACGGGATACTTCGAACCACCAAGGCTTACTGATCCCACAGATAGCAATGGTCCGTAAGTTTTGAGGGAGTGGTTCGTTTCCGTTTCATGATCCACTGTCTTAATAATGTCATTAAGTATCATACATGCAATAGTCACTCGTACCATCTAGGTTCGGTTCATGTTAATTTCTAACAATAGCAGTCACTGCAGCCACAGCACTCCTACGACTCTTCCCTGTTTTTCTTTAAAACACTGAGATTCAACATGGCCTATCTTATTACAATATGAGTATCTCTTACTATCATGGAAAGAATTTGGAGAAAGATAGTTAGTTTCCTTGGTCTGGAGAGGCAATCCGGAGACTAGCACGAGGAGCACCTGGAGGGGACTGTAGTGTACAGGTCTTATATTGCTGGGATTACTGTTAAAGTTGGGGCTAGCATTGCTAATTAACTTTGGGTTCAGGGTAGTAGGCAGAGAGTTTTTACTAATACTTTTAGGGAGATTTTGATTCCGAATAGAATTATTTGCTATGATTACCGCCTCATCAAAACTATTAACTTGTTTTTTTCCCGCAAGAAAGAAGCTACATGTAGCTCTATCTTCCATAACAATTTTTTTTTATACCATGAGGGCATTTCACGGGAATTTATGGGCTAAAGGGGATACTTTTTAGGGTACCTCCTATCTTAAAGCCCACCCGCTAGGAAACCGTTGCCCCGAGTGAGGAAGCCCAACCTACACTCAGACCGTGGACAGGATTCGAACCCGTGCGCTTGGAGACCTCTAGGATCCCAAAGCACGCATGGTTCCACTGTACTATCATTACCAATTCCCTCAAAGATTCAAATGAAGGTACATTACTGCTTTGGAGTCACTTAATAAAAACCTTGTTCATGTCATATAGGAATTGACGATGAGTTTGATCACTACGTTTAAGAACCTTCCTGAAAGTCTGTTTGTATGTCTCAGGCCTAAGCTGATATGCATCCAAAATAATCTCTTTCAAGCGGTCATAGTCTTGCAGGATGGACAGAAACATAAGTAGCTTGTGCTTTTCCAGTAAGTACAGATTGCAAAATGAACGACCTTTTCTTACGGGGTCACTGCATACCACTAGCTACCTTCTCAAACAAGATAAAGAAATCGTCAACACAATCTTCATTGAATTTAGGAAGAAGACAAATTTGCATGAGAGTGAAATCAAGGAATAACGTACTACTGGATGATGAAGAATCATGGAGCCAAGAAATACGAAATCCATGATCTAGTTGTATCTTTTTGTGCTTTAGTTGCACTTTAATTTTCTCCAATTCTATGTATTCCGCCGCACTGAGGATAGGATAAGAGGAGTAGCCGCTTTCCCAGTACAAATTAGGTTCTTATGGATACCTCGTTCTCCCACGTCTGAGGCCGGTTCATCTTGATCCCTATGGTCGTTAGTTGAACAAATTATGCCAAACAATTCATGTTTGAGAAAGTTAGCAAGAGGAAGCTTCCTTATATCTTGTCAAATATCCAAGCTTAAATGGGTAGCTAGCACTACAAGTTCATCTTTCAGAAGAATATCAACATCAGACACTACTGGGTTACGTTGCAAAAAAGCAGCCGCATTTTCGAGGCTTATGATAAGCATGATGTAACAACTTAGGACTTTAGCTACACACACGAAACCTGGTCATGGCACCACTGTTACGACGGTCAAAGTTATAATGGGAGGCAACAAGAAACCCAGGGATGGATGGATGGATTTTAAATAAAGCGCCGCAAAGAAACCCAGGAGTAACTAATTAGTATAATTATAGATTCGTGGTGAAGCGTAACACAACGTAAGATTCACAAATCTTTCCAACAGTAAGTTTCCGCCAATCACATTTATTGTCGCCACCACAACACCCGAACCGTAAACGCTAACACCGTACCAGTACACACACGCAATAGCACACCCAACACCTAAGCCGTAACCACATTATTGTTAATATGCACGTGAATAAACACCAGGATCATAAGCAGCGCACACAAGACAGAACACAACCCTACTCGACAATATTGTATATAGTTACATTCAAACACTTAAAAAGAGAAAATACGCACTGTAACACCAACATCGGAAAAGCATATGTCAAAACTTGTAAACTGAATGAGGAAAAAGACACAAGGGCACAGTAAATACTCAAGGACGGGCGGAGGAGCAACATGTGACTTTTGTTCATGCCAGTCTCCGGCTGATACTTTGGCCAGTAAGAACTCGTACGCGAGATTGTTGGCGGTGAAGTGTCTCATTACAGACTCATTTACGACGTGTCCTTCGTGCCCGGTAGCGTCAATCACGTTGCTGCGAATGCCTCGGCGAGGTCCTCATCCAAGTCTGCATTAGCGTCAGTCAGTCTGCATTAGCACCAGTGTCCGCGATTGTCATATGGTGCACGGCTCCCCCCAGAAGCACTATGCCGCCTCCACGGTAGGTTGGCGGGATGCACGGGTGCTTGCCACTGTCACGGAGCCTGAGACAACACTGGCAGGTGAGGACGCTTCTTGAAGTGACCTCGTTTACGGCATCCGTGACAGGTTGTCTCTCTGGCAGGGCAAGAAACTTTGTCTGGAGCGTACTTTGATCAGCATTGATCAGCATTTTTAACAAGAGCGGAAAGCTCAATGAGACTTACCAAGTGTAGCAGCGGCACGCCGCACGATTGGTCATCTTCTTGCTCCCTCGCGGTGCCAGCCGCACGATTACGCTCCTGTCACATGCTCATATGAACAACACATGGCCCTAAGGGGATCAACACTGGCTATGGTATCACATGTTTTATATACTTGATGTTCCAACTCCATATCACGTAACCCTACCATCAACTTCTTTTTTTTTTTTTTCAGAAGGTACTCAGAGAGGATGTGATTACACTGAGGACACTGAAATACAGTCACTGGCTTTCTGACCGCACCCTATGAAAAACTCTCCCGCACTTTCGTCCTGCTCTTGGTTATTACTAAAGAACTCGGCCCACTGCACTGCTTTGCTTGACGAGCAAAGCACTAGCTTTCCTATATCGTCCAACGCCGCGTTTTGTGTTAGGGCGCCCCACTCATCAAAGCCATATCTTGCGTGAACGGCACGTTGTAGGGATGGTGTGCAGTGAAGTCGTATGTGTTGGACCGCCTCTTGCTGTGGCAAACTGCCGTGGTACAGTGGAACCATGCGTGCTTTGGGGTCCGAGGGGTCTCCAAGCGCACGGGTTCGAATCCTGTCCACGGTCTGAGTGTAGGTTAGGCTTTCTCACTCGGGGCAACGGTTTCCTAGCGGGTGGGCTTTGAGATAGGAGGTACCCCAAAAAAGTATCCCCTTTAGCCCATAAATTCCCGTGAAAAGCCCACATGGTATAAATAAGAAAAAAAAAAAAAAGAGCTAACATTCCAAGGACTGTTACCATGATCTAAAAACAGCTGGCGTCATTTCTAGATCACACTTTTCAGGGGCGGCTGAGGGAGACACCGGAGGCGTGGGTGCTGCTCGGGCGCCCAAAGCCGCCATACCAGATTGCAGTGTGGCGATAGCCTGCTGATGTTCATTGATGGCTTCCTTTGCCTGTTGGAGCAGCGGCCTGAGGCTGCGAGGAACCCCAGATGCCGCCACCATAGGCGTCGAACGTGGGGACCGGCGAGGTAATGGCATGGTGAGCTGCTGTGGTAGGTCCAAGGATCACTGCGCCATGTAGGATGCTTGGGTAGAAAAACATAGTGGCACACGTCCTTCCTTTATTGATATCTGGTATCAAGTAGCTGGCAATTTGCCTCGGGCAACATTCTTACCCTGAAATACATCTTGTACATCCAACAAATACTAATATAACAAATAACAGGAACGCTGCATAGCTAAGAACACCACTGAGGACTTACAATTTAAAATCATCACATGAGAACGGCCAATATAACGTCTCAAAGGACTACGAGGACAAAAATACGTATCTTATACAAATGCAACACTGATAAGTCTATAGGACAATGATTATTTTTGTCTTGGACGGAAATAAGACGGGCTTTCATCTTTCCGTCTGCAGTTATTGTATCACCAATTCGGATAATTTAATAAAAAAAGCAATACTCTGCTTACGGAAGCTGAAATCAATATATAACATTATTTCAAACGTAAGGGAAAATTAAATAATAAAATCTCAGAGATGTACCAGAAGAATCCAAAATGTCAGCAGCAAAAAAAAGAAAAAAAATGGAATCATCTATATTATCATCTTGGTGAACACCGCCTTTATTTAACTGTAGTTTGATGTGTGCGGAAAAATCAGGTGAATGGGTCTCAAAGTGTGTGCAGGAAATTTTTTTTTCTACCTTAACCTACCATACTTAATTGGCGTCAGCATGGGTTTATCACAACAGCCTGTCACATATGCGGGTAAAATTCTCTATCTTCCACCTTTGCACGGCATCACAGATTTACTCTTATATTTTGGCGGTGGCGTAGTGGATAAGGTGGTGAGCGTGGGATCGGGCAGACTTTAATGCGTAAGTTTGAATCCCACCATGTGCCGACTTACAGCTTTGTCATTTGTAGAGTGGTTTAAAGTTTCCTACATGTCACGAAAGTTCTAGGTGTAGGTGTAATTTCTTTACACCAAAAATGCTCCTGAGTGGTGATATGAGCCCAAATAGGTAACCACTATAAATAAAATTGCCTGCGCCGCTAATGGTTGGAAGCTGGAAAGCGCTTCCCCTGTATACTCTTCAAGTATACTTACAGGCGCTATAGGCTATACCATAAAAAAAAAAAATACTTTACTTTGCACATTTCATTTCATATCGTCATAGTCAGGAATGATTGCTGAATATAAACATCATGTTGAAACTTTGCAAATTGATAAATAACAGAAAAATCATGAGTCGAAGTAAAGAAATAATGTCTACATTGTTTATAAGTTATAACCCTTTTAGTTTATTGCAACACTTCGCAGGAACTTAGCAATAGTTATTAAAATAAACTATCCCATAATGTAGTATAACAAAGTCTTCTGAATGTGATGGTATCTTTAGATTTCTAATAAAATGCAATATAAGCTGTAAATGGAATAATTAAGGATCAAACTTTAACAAAAATTTGACGGGCATCACCGTAACATCGATCGATACACAACCACTTGTCAGTCAGTCAGTCACCGGGTGTCAATCGTGTTACGGCCTTCACAACAGTCCTTTGTAGGTGATTTTGCTGTAACTATGCAAAAAATGAAAAGGAGACGTCCACTTGTAGCTCAACCTTCATCATTGTTCTATAATTACTAAGTTTCCTCCACAAATAGCTTACCATAATGTTAAAGTAGCATTAATAGTGTTCTTCTCTACCAAGCGTATTGTCAACATTATTATCAGCATCATTACTCTCCTATCATTACTATCCTAATATCTTTTCTTTTTCTTTTATTTTCACCAAGGATTTTTTTCTTCTTATGTTGCCTAACTTCCCCACTCAATCACTTCATTCATGACCAGGCTGCAGGGTTTGCTCCATCAGACTGTTGAAATGGATAAACATGACATGACATGTATTATTCTTTGTTTTGAGACTTTGCTCGCCTAATATTTCGGCAGGTCCGACGACACCCGTCAAGGATACGAAGTTTATGGCCTATGCAATCCTGTGATACTGAACAAAACATTGTAACAGAAAGATAACGAAAGTCAAGGAAAAGGGCCAAAGTCTCCTCCGTTGCTGTTGTACAGCGTGGACACAAACCACCTCGCCACAAGCCCTTAATTGGCAATTATGATGCTCTGTATGTAGCACACGAAACTGTGGTGCAGTAACCGCTATATCGTGTTTCTGAGATTTTTACTGGTTATTCAACTTTTGAAGTGTGTGACTCGAACAACGCGATGCTTGAGTAAACAAGAAATTTGTCCTCACAAAGTATCTTGCTTCCATTCTCATATCATAAATCCATTTGCGTCCCGGAAAGACAAAAACGACAACAGATTCAAAGAAAGGCTGAGGAAGAGAGGAGAGCCTTTACAAACATGGGTCGCAATAATTTCCGGAAACTAATGTGTGTGTCAGCAACGAGTGTTTTAACATCCTTTTCGCTTTAAATACTCAGCAATCATGAGTGTTGGACTTAAAGGAATACACAACTCTGCCATGGCAACGAAAAGTCTTTCCTCTCATGTCAGAAAGTGCCCATAGGAAACTTTCTTCCAGAAGACGTGTTGACAGCTTCGAACCGCTTAGCAAACACTCAGAAGTCATCCAATTGTAACCGTAGAAGACGTCCATGAATACACTTCCCTTCATCATGACTTCTCTCCTGCATAGGATAGCATCCACAATATTCTGCCTTCAGGCAAGAATGTTACTTAGTCAACAACTCCTTCCCTAATATCCCAAAGCAGTAACAGGACTTTGTTTATCTGGAAGCTATAATACACTTCAGTTGATCAATACCAGCACACGAGGAAGAATTACCCACAATATGTTACCAAGATATTTTCTGCTTCATTGGCATCTGAGCTCAACTTTCTTCGCACCGGTAATGCTGCACACTTGCAGTATAGACACCTGTTTCTTCAATAGTCTTCCAGTATGGAAAGTAGTAGTAGTAGTGCTGGTGGTGGCGGTGGCGGTGGCCGTGGTGGTGGCGGTGAAGATGAAGGTGAAGGTGAAGGTGGTGGGGTGGTGGTGGTGAAAGGTGAAGGTGGTAGTGAAGTGTGAAGATGAAGGTGAAGTTGGTGGTGGTGGTGGTGAAAAGTGAAGATGGTGGTGATGAATGAAGATGGTGGTGAGGAATGAAGGTGGTGGTGAAGGGTGAAGGTGAAGGTGTAGGTGAAGGTGGTGGTGGTGGTGGTGGTTGTAGTGGTGGTGGTGGTGGTGGTGGTAGTGGTGGTGGTGGTGGTGGTGGTGGTGAAAGGTGAAGGTGGTGTTGAAAGGTGAAGAAGGTGGTGAAGGATGAAGGTGGTGGTGTATGGTGAAGGAGGTGGTGAAGGGTGGTGGCGGTGGTGGTGGTGGTGATAGAGGAGGAGGAGAAGGATGGATGAATAAATAGGTAAATGCCGTCTGGTACAAAATGTAAAATAATGATCATAAAAATTAGAGAACACCTTGTATTCTTGTAGAATGTAGCAGTAGAAAGGAGTGAGAGAGATCTGGTTCACTTTGTTTTGTAATTCGTTTCTCTCAATCTCAGTGTTTCTCGGGACTAGCCAAACATACTACACGCTGGCACCAAGGTACGTAACTTAATCTGCGCCTCAACTCAACCCGCTCAATCAGTCCTCGCCAAACACGGTCACCTACTCTCCTTGCCTGCCACCACCACCACCACCTCTACTATCACCAAACATTTCACACTCTCCACCAAAACACCACTCCATCTCCTCAATCACGTCAGTACAACCACACCTCCAACCAAACACAGCCCGCATCTCCCCTCCAACACAGCCCAACCAAACCTTCTGTCCTCCCACCACCATGAACAGACTAACAGCCCATACACACATTCCCCCTCATACCCCATACAACTAACAGCTCTCTTACCACCAGGAACAGGAACAACAGTTACTCCAAGCAGTGACAGCAAGTCGTATTTTCAATGGAGATATTACCCCTATCACTACTACCACTGCCACCACCACAACCACAGCCAAGAGGAACAATGACAGCAATGACTATGACGACGACGATAACGAAAACATTTATGAAGCAACGACAATATTTTTTACTTGAACTCGCCACCGCCACCGCCACCAGCACCACAACGGCCCAACAGATAAAAGAATTCTGCTGTAAATTCAAAAATGCTCCTCTCAGTGCCACACGCATTTATTCATTTATTCGTTTGTTTATTCATTTATTTTCCTTCTTCGTTCAAATATTTGTGCATCTATTTCATCTTTTATATTTACTTGCAAAGGAAAATTTCACCACTTTGTTTAAGCCCAAACTGGTGATGTGGTATGATTTCACAACTACTACGTACTAACAGTGCTACACAGTTACATATCTTTTTTATGAGACACCACTTAAATTCTGTTATTTTTACTACTAACAAATATATCACCATCACTATCATCACCACTTCTCAGTACCACTGTTATGTCCTGTTATCACCACTATCATTAGCACCATCATTTCTGTGATCACTAACATATGGCACAAGTTAAAAGTAATACTGTCACTGGACTGCCACTCGTATCTGTCCCCTCCAGTTACTGGATGGCTGGGGAAGGGGTCATAAGCTGAGTGTGTGTGTGTGTGTGTGTGTGCGTGCGTGTGTGTGTGTGTGTGTGTGTGTGTGTGTGTGTGTGTGTGTATTACCTCATATCTATATTCCTCATCCAATGGAAAAAGTTTAGTTTCTGCACTAGAGAGAGAGAGAGAGAGAGAGAGAGAGAGAGAGAGAGAGAGAGAGAGAGAGAGAATCAGTAAATTTATTCATGAGACATCCATATTGTCTGACACCACCACTAGAAATCAACTGCTGGCATGGTACAGAGAGAGTCTGGAGCGAAGCGGGCAAAGGATGGCGTGCGTGTACACGTATGGAAAAACCAGATAGGATGGGATCGAGGATGTGTGTGTGTGTGTGTGTGTGTGTGTGTGTGTGTGTGTGTGTGTGTGTGTGTGTGTGTGTGTGTGTGTGTGTAACTGTGTACCGTACCCATCGAACTCTCTCATGGTTGATGACTCGTAAGATGAAAAGTGTAAATAGACTAGTGCTTAATGAGGCAACTTCCCTCCCCCCTGACTCCGACAAAAGCGATGTGGTGTGCGTGTGTGTGTGGTGTGTGTGTGTGTGTGTGTGTGTGTGTGTGTGTGTGTGTGTGTGTGTGTGTGTGTGTGTGTGTGTGAACTCTTATGGATGATGGATGGTGGGGAAGGAGGAGGAGGAGGAGAAAAAGAAGACAAAGAAGAAAAGAAGAAATAAAAAAACATAAAACAATAGTAACAACAACAAAGACAAAAACAAGAATAAAAAGCAAATACGAGGAAAAGAAATAACTCGATGATAATAACAATGATGAAAAAAAAAATTTTTAAGAATAAACTGACATATATCAAAAAGACTAGAAAAAAACACACAAGGAGAACAAAAACAACAAAAGGCATTTCGTCCCCTCGGTAGTCTGTTTGATGATGAAGAAAATAGAAGAGCAAACAGGATAGGTCGGCGCGACAGGAAGATTGGGTGAGTGGAGCTTGATTTCCGTTTACCTTGGATACAGGGGATCGCTCAGGTACGAATGCGGAGGGGGAGGAAAAGGAGGAAGAGGAGAAAGAGGAGAAGGAGGAGGAGAAAGAAGAGGAGGAGGAGGAGGAAAATAAAAAAATGAAAGATGAGAAAAAGAGGAAGAAAAGAAAAAAAAGAAGAAAGAAAAAGGAAAAGGTAGAGGAGAATAAAAAAGAAAGATGAGAAAGGGAAGGAGTAAAGAAAAGAACAAGAAGAAAAGAAGAAGATAATGATGATGATCATGATGATGATAATGCTGATGATTATGATTATGATGATAATGATGACGATGATGATGATAATGAAGGAAGAGGAAGTAAGGAAGGTGAAGAAAACATAAAGATCCGTAAGGGAGACGAGTGACAGGAGACATTGCGACAATTAACGAGGTCACTCTACAACTAAAATAAACTATAAAGTAGGAGACAAGGATAGATCCGATGAAGCTTTTCCCCATCACCACTCATCTGCTGTTACCCGGCTGGAAATAAAACAGAAAAAATATCCGATAGCTGAGAGCAACAACTGGGGAAAATAATATTATACAAGAGAGATGGAAAGAAAAAGAACTATTACAAATACTACTATCCCCACAAAAAAAAAGGAAAACTGAAAACGTTTTCTTCATAATATTTACCTAATCTATTCTTAAACGTGGTAACCGTGTTTACCTGAACGACAGATTTTATTTAAAATTTTATTTTAAATAAAATAATTTTAAAATTCCACTACATGTATGTTAAAAAGTTTCTTCGCAAATTTGTGTTAAATCGTTGTCCTTTAAATTTTGTTATCGATTGCAATAAGATCTAGGAATGTTTTTCATAATCTATCTCATCTATATTTCTAAATATACTTTTAATGTTTGGAAAAGATTGCCTTATATTTGACAAACTCTTAAAAAAAAGACATCTCACCTTTTTTTTTTAATCAAGTGTATTTCATAACACAGAACATGTATTCCTATATTTTGTTTTGTTGATTGTCTTTGCACCTCTCCAGTTTGTTGACATCAGTTAGATAACCTTTGAGACAAGAACTGAACTGCGGACTCGAAGTGAGATTTCACTAACAATTATACTAACGAGTTATGACTCCAAGGTGTTTTATAATAAAAATTAAGAGCATTCGCAGCCGAATGTTGTGTACCAAGGATGAGGAGGAGGAGGAGAAGAAACACAAAAGAAAGATGGAAAAGAAAGAAAGGAAGAATAAAAAAAAATAAATAAATAAAAATAAATAAAATAAAATAATAATAATAATAGTAATAATAATAATAATAATAATAATAACAATAATGATAATAATAATAATGATAATAATAATAATAATAATAATAATAATGAAGAAGAAGAAGAAGAAGAAGAAGAAGAAGAAGAAGAAGAAGAAGAAGAAGAAGAAGAAGAAGAAGAAGAAGAAGAAGAAGAAGAAGAAGAAGAAGAAGAAGAAGAAGAAGAAGAAGAAGAAGAAGAAGAAGAAGAAGAAGAAGAAGAAGAAGAAGAAGAAGAAGAAGAAGAAGAAGAAGAAGAAGAAGAAGAAGAAGAAGAAGAAGAAGAAGAAGAAGAAGAAGAAGAAGAAGAAGAAGAAGAAGAAGAAGAAGAGAAGAAGAAGAAGAAGAAGAAGAAGAAGAAGAAGAAGAAGAAGAAGAAGAAGAAGAAGAAGAAGAAGAAGAAGAAGAAGAAGAAGAAGAAGAAGAAGAAGAAGAAGAAGAAGAAGAAGAAGAAGAAGAAGAAGAAGAAGAAGAAGAAGAAGAAGAAGAAGAAGAAGAAGAAGAAGAAGAAGAAGAAGAAGAAGAAGAAGAAGAAGAAGAAGAAGAAGAAGAAGAAGAAGAAGAAGAAGAAGAAGAAGAAGAAGAAGAAGAAGAAGAAGAAGAAGAAGAAGAAGAAGAAGAAGAAGAAGAAGAAGAAGAAGAAGAAGAAGAAGAAGAAGAAGAAGAAGAAGAAGAAGAAGAAGAAGAAGAAGAGCACGAAGAAGAACACGAAGAAGAAGAAGAAGAGGAAGAAAGAAAATTATAAAAAGATGAAGATAATGATCATGAAATATAAAAGAAAACAGCCAAGAATAGAAAGGAGTGACATTATAAGGGATGAGATCTTCCTAGAAATTCAGAGAGAGAGAGAGAGAGAGAGAGAGAGAGAGAGAGAGAGAGAATGAAGTGGTCTTTCCCCTAATTGGACACCAGCCCTACAAATCCTTTCATCGCGCAGGTAACGCTGAGGTAGCGGTGCTCGCGGGGCTTATTGCGTCACATTGCGTCATTATCGATATTTGCAGGAAGATCCGCTCTGTCACCAACGCGATGGCGCTCTTCTGATATGCATCCAATATGGGATATGTGTAGTTCAATTTCACCACCACTCCGTCACTCTTCGTATAACGGCATGCTCGTACTGTGATATAAGAAAACTTATAATAGAAAGAGTATGATGATAAAATTAAAGAAAACTTGTTTTTCAAGGACTGCTTCACCTCTTTCCTCCAAGAGGGTGACAGTCAACATATGGATGGTTGGCACTAGCTGAACAGAAAAAATCAGCTTTCATAGTCTGATCTGATAAGGAATTCCAATATATATTGTTGATGAAGAAAAACTGCAAAAATAATCGTTGTATAGAAGTGGATCGGTTAAGAACAGAGTTTTGGGAAGTGTGTTTTTACAGGAGAAGGGAACTTTTATAACTTTGGTATACTGGAACGCATGAGACTTGACTAGCTCAATCCAGATATTATAGAGACATTAAAAGATAATACATTCAACATTCCCTTTATGATTGCTGAAAAGTGGATGGCCTAGTAAAACCAAGTCATCAGCAAAACATGAAGAGGATACGCAGCGTTAGCGCGAGAACACTCATAAAAGCCTGAACTCGATCGATGACAGATTAAAGGGAACAGTAGTGACCATTTGCCACATCAACAGAATAACTAAAAAAGCTCAGGAAGACGAGAGGAGGGTATAAGTTTGTACACAAGTATTTTAAAATAAGTAAAGATGTATCCCTTACCTGATACGCATTTAACTTGAGACTATCCTTCACTATCCTTACTGTCGGTCGTCAGGTAAGGATCAGAATTGTTCTGAAAGATGAGTGTATCGGTGTTTCTTTTCTGGTCGTGATTAAATACTCACAGAAGTAAATCTTTCTGTATTAAGCCAAAATTATTATCTTTATTAATTCAGTGAGTTTTCCCGGAAGTGACAATTAGGGAAAATTAATAAGTTAATACCGCAAGTCTATTCTGCACAGGAATTAGGTGGAAAATGAACAGCTAAAAAATTATCGTTCTGTGCTGAAATACTTTCGCCCTCCCATTAACCTTTTACCAAACGGGACGGCGATATCTGCACTGCGCACACTAAACTAAGATACAGTTGGACTGAATTTTAGCATGGAAACATTACTTACATATAAATACCAGTACATACATGAGATAATACTTAATACTTGCCCTAGTGATCATGACTCTGCGTTCAGGAATAAAAATGTAGTGATACTTTCTTAAAACATTCGCTTCAAAGGAACACAGACTCGGAAGAAACTAATAAACTGGCTGAGATCATAAGTTTGTGTGTGTGTGTGTGTGTGTGTGTGTGTGTGTGTGTGTGTGTGTGTGTGTGTGTGTGTGTGTGTGTGTGTGTGTGTGTGTGTGTGTGTGTATAGTTTATTGCCATTTTTAAGGAATACAGGCAGATTTACAATTAATAAATACGTGCGTGTGTGTGTGTGTGTGTGTGTGTGTGTGTGTGAGGAGAGAGAGAGAGAGGAAACACCATTGACCATGGGCTTTAGTCTACAGTGTAGTATCGTCAGAAGTAAGCAGAGCAGCACATCAGCGCATGCGTTCAAGAATATATCTAATTAAGTATACGTAAATATACACACTAAACACAAGACAAAGCAGATAAGTCACAACTCCTTAATTAATTCTCTCTTAATCCCTCTAATTTACTTTCCCCTCTCCTCCACCTCATTTTGCCCTTTCTGCCCTAATTTCTTCTTTCTTTCTTGTTTCCTTCCTTCCTTCCTTCCTCCACGCTTCCTTTATCATTTTATCTACCTCTTCTTTTCTGCTTTTCTTCTTCCTTCCTTCCTTCATTCATTCAGTCATATTTCTCAATTTTGTTCTTTCGTGATTATCTATTATTATTTTCCTATTCATTTTGATTTTCTACCTTTCATTATCTTTCCTTTTCTTTCTTTTCCTCTTTCTTCTTCGTCCTTCCTTTCTGTTAATAGATTTTTATCCTCCCTCCCTCTCTTCTTTTTTTCTGTGATTGTTCACTGTATGTTTCTCTTCACAACTCTTACCTCTTCCACCTTTATCTCTTTCCTCCTTGGTCTTCTTCATTCTCCCCTTCCGTCTTAATGAATTTTCTTCTCCCCGTTCTCTTCCCTTCTCTCTATGCTTGTCCTTTCTATGTCTTCTCAATCTTTCTTATTTCCCTTCCTTCATCCTCTGTATCCATCTTCACCTCCTTCGCTCTGCCTTTTTTTTTCTTTCTTGTTTTAACTCAATCTTCTTTCTTTTATTTATTCACCTTTCCTTTCTTTCCCTTTTTACTTCATTATCTTGTGATTCGTATCGTTCTTTTTATTTCCATTTTTCCCATCTTCCCTTTTATTCTCCATGCCTTTCTTCCTTCTCTTTTCTCCTCTGTTTCTCTCTCATTTTCTTACCCGCCTTCCCACCCTCCCTCCCTTCTAGATCTGTCCATTTTTTTTTTGTATTTCTTAATATCATTAGTCATTCTCATTTCCCCTTCCTCCTTTCCCGCCTTATTCATCTTATTCGTCTTCCTTGTCTCCTCTCTTCCTTTTCTTTTTCGGGTTCCTCCTCACGCATCGTCCTCCACCATATCACTCTTTATCTTCATCCTTCCACGCCTCCCACTTTGATCTGGTTCCAAGGTTAATTACGAATCGGCGAAGCTCTATTTGTGTCACCTCCATATTTTCCTTTCCCCCCTCTCTCTCTCTCTCTCTCTCTCTCTCTCTCTCTCTCTCTCTCTCTCTCTCTCTCTCTCTCTCTCTCTCTCTCTCTCTCTCTCTCTCTCAGAACCTTCACAGGAAAAATTCTAATTACGCTCGGGATGCCTTTCCACCCCAGCCGTTTCCCTTCCGATATTCACACGGTCTCAGAATGTTTCGTAACGGGGCGTGAAATCTTTTCCGAACTGGGGGTGAAGTCGGGACGGGCGAAGAAGCGCTGGTTGTCGTCTGCGTTGGCTGCTCCACTCAATTTAGTGATGGGCGTGTTACGAGATGTTCTATAGAATGATGACAAGTCAGTCGAAGGGAGGAAGAGAAAACAGGCGAAAGAGGAGCATGATTCGAAGATTAAGAGAAATGAAGGACGTGAAGAGAATGAAGGGGTGATGTGATGATGATGAGAGACGCATCTAACAGAGACAGATGAGAGAAAAAGGGATAAGCGAGAGAGAGGGGAGAAGACACTAAACGTAAAATACAGGGAAAAGAAGATAAAGACGGGGAATATGATATAGAAGAGAAAATGAAATATAGTATGGAATATTCCTGGTCGAAATCTTGCAATCTTGAAGAGGAACTGGGAGTGAGGAGGGGAGCACCGAGCCCTTCACGTAAAGGATTAAAACAAAGATCGCACTTCAACCTTGGCACAATATCTGCTTCATGATCTGTGTTCGACACTCCAGGTCAAGCATACACGCACACACACACACACACACACACACACACACACAATATATATATATATATATATATATATATATATATATATATATATATATATATATATATATATATATATATATATAAACACACACACACACACAATAAAAAAGAAACACGTGTCAATAATAGAACAAAACCCAACTATTGTATCATTCAACTGTCCATAAAAAACCGCGACAAAAACAAAACACAAATCAAACAAACAAAAACAAAAACGCATACTGAAAACAATGCACGCTAAATAAAACTACGGCAGTTAGAGTTTTACATGCAGGCAAAAATGAATAACGAATCATCAAGCAAGACGAAGTAGCAACGTGCAACTTAAAAAAGAAAAAAAAACTAATCTGAAATTCCTCTCTCTCTCTCTCTCTCTCTCTCTCTCTCTCTCTCTCTCTCTCTCTCTCTCTCTCTCTCTCTCTCTCTCTCTCTTCTTTTTGATGTTGCAAAAGATTATTAATTTGTGAAGTAATAAGAAATCGGATAGATTCGTGGCAAAGAATTTACGAGTATTATGTGCTAGTCCTGAACAGTGAAGAGAAACTTAACCAATTAATGTTAATGTAAAAGCGGAAGTATCTGCATACCTACTATTTGTCTCTTAAAAGCCCAGGTGACGCAGTGGTGCTCAGTCTTATCATTCCGACTTCTAACCAGATGAGATAAAAGTTGCCGATAATACAAAGATATTTACATGAATCTAAGACTAAGTTAACAAGTATCATCAGTACCCTCAAGAAATACAGCGGATTCTGAAAATAAGGAAGAACGCAGGGCGTATGGTATCAACGGACAGTGGCCCTCAATTTGGTTTCTTGTTAGGATGCGGTGCACGGCTGCCTTGGACTTGTGTCGGTGTAATGAGACCTTGGTATTGCAGCGCCATAACTCAACTTCCACATTTTTTATTACTTTAATATTGCAGCTCCCACTACCAGTCCTTGAATAAGAGGTCACCCAGTGCTACAGTGAGTTCCCAGGTATCCCCCCTAACCAACCATATTGAATGCCTGATTGATTGATTTGGATTTGTTCAACAACAAAAAAAAAAAAAAAAAAAAAAACACCAACTAAGAAAATTAAAAATAGGACAAGACATAAAGCAAATAGATTGCAGAGTTAATAACAGTTTAAAGCCCCAATGATAACTTTTCTCTTTTGTTACATATGTAGTTGCGTCGCTCTCCTATCTCCTTGTATGTGTGTTTTTCGCCATCTTCCTGAGAACAACTTTACATCAGAAAAGAAAACTGCATTAATCCAGCATAGCTTCAGAAATAACTGACATCAAATAGAGTAAAGTTAAACAATGGAAATAGCCAACACTTCTATTCATCATCATTTAACGGTTGTTGTTGGTCAACAATTTTCTCTTTTAACTTAAATATAAAATACAGTATACAGAATACGGCTGAAAATTTAATCCATTGAACAAAACCAATGTATATCATTGGAGCTGTAGGATGTAGAAGATACAAAAAAAAGTATAAGTTGTTCATGCAGAAAAATTCGTGACAGTTATATTATGCAACAACAAAAAAAAGATATGTACAGCATAAAAAATATTTTGTAAATAGAATCTCAAATACGTCCCGAGTCGAGGCGCAAAACTTTTGGTCTGTACAAGAAATGTCAAACCCATTAAATTTATTGATTATCTTCAAGACTACTTTCATATGAATCACTTTCAGTCCCAAAGCTTTTCAAAGCATCAGAGTATCCAGTATCTATCGTGTATTTATAAATTTATTGCCAAGCTTTTGGTTTAAAACATCAATGAGCTTCCTATACGTGTAAATCTCAGTACTGGGGAAACCTTCCCACGTCGACAGTCTCCATTAAAAACCAGATGAATAATACGAAAGTGGTGTAATGTTTTTTTTTTTTTTTTTCATAAGATGAAACCTATTAAAGATTTCGATGAAATTTCTGCTGTCACGTTAGACATACCAAAAGGTTTTGATAGAGTCTGGCATAAAATTTTGATTTCCAAACTGCCCTCCTACGGTTTCTTTCTCTCGACAACTTTATCTCAAGTTTCCTTTCCGGTCGTTCTATTGCTGTTGTGGTAAACAGCCACTGTTCTTCTCCTAAATCTATTAAGAGTGGTGTTCCTCAGGGTTCTGTTCTGTCACCCACTATCTTTCTATAGGTCATTAATGATCTTAACCAAACATCTTACCTTATCCAATCTTTCGCTGATGATACCATCCTATATCTTTCCACTTCCTTTCAGAGACGGCCGACCCTTCGGGAAGTCAACAGATCACGCAGGGACGCTACAGAACGCCTGACGTCTGATCTTTATAAGATTTTCGATTGGGGCAGAGAAAATTTTGTAGTTTTCAATGCCTCAAAAACTCAATCGACCATCTATCTACTCGACACAACCTTCTAGACAACTATCCCCTCTGTTTCAGTGACACTCAACTGTCTCCCTCTTCCACATTGAATATTCTCGGTCTGTCCTTTACTGATAATCTTAACTGGAAACTTCGCATCTCATCTCTTGCTAAAACAACTTCAATGAAGTTAGGCGTTCTGAGGAGTCTCCGCCAGTTTTTCTCGCCCTTCCAACTGCTAACTCTGTACAAAGGCCTTATCCGTATGCATGGAGTACTCTTCGTATGTTTGAGGGGGTTCCACCCCACACAGGTTTGTTAGATAGGGTGGAATCAAAAGTTTTTCGTCCCATCAACTCCCCTCCTCTGACTGACTGTCTTCAGCCTCTTTCTCACCGCTGAAATGTTGCATCACTTTCTAGCTTTTATCGCTATTTTCATGCTAACTTTTCTACTGATCTTACTAACTGTATGCCTCCCTTCCTAATGTGCCCTCGCTGCACAAGGCTTTCTTCTTCCTCTCATTCCTATTCTGTCCAACTCTCTAACGCAAGAGTTAACCAGTACTCTCAATCATTCATACCTTTCTCTGACAAACTCTGAAACTCTCTGCCTGCTTCTGTATTTCTGTCTTCCTACGACTTGACTACTTTTAAGACGGAGGTGTCAAGCCTTTGCTCCCTAATTCTGGCTAACTCTTTACTTATCTTTTAGAGAACCAGTACTCAAGTGGGACTTTTTTTAATATTTTGTTGCCCTTGGCTGGACTTCTCTCTTGCATAAAGGAAAAATGAGAGAGAGAGAGAGAGAGAGAGAGAGAGAGAGAGAGAGAGAGAGAGAGAGAAAAAAAAAAGAGGGAGCCTCGAGGGGATCTTGTCAGGTACTCCGCACATCGCGCACTTGTCTAATGTTCAAATCACACTCTACCTCAAAAGTTTGTGAGAGCCCAATAGCAAATAGCTAATTTCATTCTGTTCTACTTACATATGTATATGTCTGCTTTAGTTGAGAAGAAATAAATTGGTGAAAATTGCAAGAAAAAACTGACGGTCACTTTAGATAAAAAGTTTTATACTTTATTTTGCTTATGCGCGGCAGTGTTGTATATTTCACTTATATATATATATATATATATATATATATATATATATATATATATATATATATATATATATATATATATATATATATATCTGAGCTTGATCAGTTTTTAGTTAGGAAGTTGGAAATTTTACTTTGGACCAGGGCAGAGATATTTCACAGTTGATATAAAAAAAATTCACTAGAATTATAACCTGATTAACTAGCCGGGTAGTTTTTTTTTAGAGAAATCCCACTTTCGACACCCTTCTTATCTTTGCAAGTTATATGTACATCGACTTAAAACCCAATAGAAAAGATGAAAGTTGTTTTTTTCAGAATCTAACATTTTTCCTAACATTTTGATGATAGAAGTCTGAGTATAGACTCTAAGCATGTCATAGGCAAGTTTCGTCTCTCTGACTACGTAGTTCAATCACCGCTCCACGTTCTTCACCCCAGGAGGAAGGTTTCTCTACTAGTGTGGTCCACAATTACATTTTGAGCTACAGCTAAAACACGAAAAACTGCATAATGTTGCATACTGATATTCATAATGTAGTTATCGCAGGCTTCATCCCGAGTAATATTTCATTAATCAATAATTGCCGAGCTGTAAATATCGCTTCACTGAAATTTGTTCAAATAAGAAAGCAATTATACAAAATCTAATTTTCAACACGTTCAGTAAAATTTTATTGATGTTAAAGGCCTTTAACCCCTTCAATACTAAGACACATTTTTACTTTCAGATTTGTTTACGATTAGACCATTTTATTGACATCAGGAAGGGTCTATGGGGGTCAAAAGATTAATGGCCACAGTCTTCACTATTTTAATCCCCTACATAAGTTTCTGAAGCTGTATAAAATCACCAAATAGTATGTACAATGAATACGGAAACACGTCATGGTACTAAAGGGGTTAACACAGGAGTAAATCAGCTAGGGGAAACAGTCTCGGCCTATCAACAAACAAACTTAGAGAAGATCTGTCTGAGCTTTTCGCCTCATCAACTCTCCTCCTCTGACTGACTGTCTCCAGCCTTTCTCATCACCGGAATGTTGCATCTCTTGCTATCTTCTACCGCTACTTTCATACTAACTGCTCTTCTGGTCTTGCTAACTGCATGCCTCCCCTCCTCCTATACGGCCTCGCTGCACAAAGCTTTCTTCTCATCCCTATTCTGTCCAACTCTCTATTGCAAGAGTTAGCCATTAGTCTTAATCATTCATAACTTTTTCTGGTAAACTCTGGAACTCCCTACCTGCTCTGTATTTCTCTTCCTATGACTTGACTTCTTTTATGAGGGAGGTTTCAAGATATTTGTCGCATTCTTTCAGTTGACCCTTTGACCTGCAAAGGGACTGGCAAATAAGTGGGCTTTTTTTTTTTTTTTTTGCCCATGACCAGTTTTCTCTCTTACATAAAAAGAAAACAATTAAATAAACCACCTATGTACATAAATACCAGGAAAATCAATTTGGGAATGACAGAAAAGAAAATAGAGAACATAATATCTCCACCATCAAGATCACAGGGTCTTTTTAGTGCGAAGCGATTCATTAGAGCAATAAATCAAATGTTTATACAAACACACATAAGTAGCTTCTAATACAAAGACTGAAAACATCCACAGCTTAACAGGGATACTTTGAACATCGCCTGCTACCTTAATGTTCACAAACAAAAAAATTATACAGGAATTTAAAATAACACATGCAAAATACATTTCTACCACATTTCAATTTGAGAGAGAAAGAAAATTTTAAACAATTATCTTTATTTAACATGTTTGAATATTTATTAAGTTATTTATAAAATTAATATTATATGACAAAATAAAACCACGTGAATAAATAAGTGAACGGTTCCCGTTAAGTCACATTAAGGTTTGTCCTACTCAGCATTTACAAAATGAATGACACAATCTCTTCGGACCCTAATGACCTTGACGCTCTGATTTAATATGGTATTACTGTCACATTATTATGTTGTGCCGGACACATAATCAGCATGCGTCAACAAACCTTACAGCACCAGCAAACTCATCAATACCAGCAAACTCTTGCTTAATTTACTTCATGAATATATCCACCAATAATGAACATTGAGGTTGTTTACCAATAAGACATTCTGATTTGTTTATTGACCCTCAACGAATGAACTCTTCGACCACATCATGAAGCTCAGCTGCAAACCAAATCAATTTGAATCAAACATAGATTAGGAATTAATAGAAGCAGCAGCAACAACAGCAACAGCAGTGGGTAGCAACAGTAGCATCAGTAGCAGCAGCAACAATAGTAGCAGCTGTTGTTGATGCTGATGTTGTTGTTGTTGTTCTTGTTGCTGTTGTTGTTGTAGTTATTCAGTTATTGTCGTTGTAATGATGATGGTGGTGGTGGTGGTAGTGGAAGAAGAAGCAGCAGCACTAGCAACAATAACAACAGCATCACTAAAGAAGGTATTGTAATTTTACATGTTGTAGTTGGTGTTGCTGGGCCGGCTTTACATCTGAAAATGGAGCAGGAAAATTATTCATTTCAGCAAATAATAGTGCAAAATTTCATGCCAGTTGGGCTCACCATTTTTTATATCTCTCCATCTTTCTATCAACACGGATCCTGTCTACCTGTCTATCTATTTAGGTATAACTTGAAAGGATTTTATGCGAGTATATCTATAAAATTGTATTTACATGTAGTTAGCACTCTTTTAGAATAAGGACATAAAAGAAAAACACCTCTCAAGGACTACAAAAAGTATATTAATAGTAATTGTACATCACAAGTCCCAGATGTGCCCTCAATCCTTACTACATACACACCCTTCACTTAAAATGAAAAAGATGGCGACCCCGAATCCAGCCTCGGAGTCTCCTTCTAGTGAGGGGACTTGAAATGTCTCCAGATCAACCAGCTGTCTCGGAGTCGACCCTGTATTGACATCTCCATCGACTTTTTTCTCATTAACTTCTGCAACATTCGCGATCTTAGATATAATTTTCAGTCTAAAGAACACCAGCTCTCCTGTACTAAACCTCATAATCTTTTCCTCACCGAAACACAGCTCTCTTAGGCAATTGAGGGTAGCCTCTTCTCTGTTCCCTCTTAATTTTTCTAGCCTCACTTTGGTTCCAAAGCTGGATGTTACGTCTATGTACGCAATGACGTAACTTGCTCTAGTGCCCACGCTCTTCAATTTTCCGATTTCACCATCTGGCTTCTACTTAATAGTCACTCTCTAAGGATTTTTATCTGTGCTGTTTATCTCTCCCCTAACTTTGACTATTTAACTTTCAAAGTGGAGGACATTCTGTCCCTCTACCCTTTCGCTAGATCTCCATTCTTAAATATTTCAATGTTCACCACCGGATTTGGCTTTCCTCTCCCGTTACTGACCATCCTAGTGAACTAACATTCAACAACTCCATGACCTAGTCCTAGAGCAACTGGTGCAACACCCTAATCGTATTCCTGATCGTCTTGGAGATACGTCCAACGTTCTCAGTCTTTTCCTTATCTCTAATCCTTCTGCTTATAATATTACTCTATCTTCTCCATTGGGCTCTTCAGTATCTTGTCCTATTTTTCTAATCCCTCCTCAGGATTCCCCAAGGCGGATTTGCTTCTGGCGTTTTGCTTCTGCTAGTTGTGGGGACCTGAGAATGTTTTATGCTTAGTTTCCCTGAAATGATTACTGTTTCCGTGCCAGAGACCCATCTTTGTGTGCTGAACTCATGACAGAGGTGATAGTGTCTGGCATGGAGGCGTACATTCCTCATTCTCTCACGCAACATAACCTTCTAAACCTTGGTTAACACAGCCTGTTCCCGTGCTATACATGATAGAGAGGTTACCTTCCATCTTCTGAATCTCAAACACTTTGTATTTCTGCCCGGAATGATGCCAAATATGTTCTTCAACTTGCCAAACACTCCTTCAAAAATACAAATAGTCAAAATCTTTCAAACTCCAACTCCCCTCGTGACTTCTAGCATTTTACCAAAAACATCTCCATTAACTTCACTTTTTTCATATTTCCCTCTTTTATTTCATCCTGATAACACCACTGCCGTCTCACCTGTTTCTGAAACTGTACGATTCTCTCAAACCTTTCCTAACAACTCCACCTTGGATGATTCTAAGATTGTCTCTCCCTCTCCTCTTTCCTCTGACTATTTCATGTTTTCAATCAAAATTCCTCGTAATGATATTTTCCTTGCCCTCGCCTGCCTAAACCATCGACCAGATGGGGTCCTTCCTATTGTTCTCAAAAATTGTGCTTCCGTGATTGCACCTCGCATGGTCAAATTCTTTTAACTATGTCTATCGACTTCTACCTTCCCTTCTTGCTGGAAGTTTGCCCACATTCAGGTTATTCCTAAAATGGGTGATCGTTTTAATCCCTCAAACTACTGCCCTATAGCTTTACACTCTTGCTTGTCCAAAAGTATTTTAATCTATCCTCAATAGGAAGATGTTTTAACATCTCTCACTTCACAATCTCCTATCTGATCGCCAGTATGGCTTCTGTCATTGTCACTGTACTGGCGATCTTCTGGCTTTCCTCACTGAGTCTCGGTCATTCTCTTTTACAGATTTCGGTGAAACTTTTCCTGTCACGTTAGACAAATCAAAAGCTTTTGATAGAATCTGACACAAAACTTTGATATGAAAACTGCCCTCCCGCGGTGTCTATCCTTCTCTATGCAACTTTATCTCAAGTTTCCTTTCCAACCGTTCTATTCTAGCCGTGGTAGACGGCCATTGTTTTTCTCCTAAATCTATTAATAATAGTGTCCCTGAGGGTTCTTTCCTATCGCCCAATCTCTTTCTATCATTCATTAATGATCTTAACCATACCATGTCCTATCCACTGCTACGCTGATGATACTACCCTATATCTTTCTATGTCAAACCTCCAGAAAGTCAACAGATCACGCAGGAACGTCACAGAATGACTGACGACTGATCTTTCGAGGATTTATTTTATTGGGC